>NC_064641.1:724957052-725257199 GCF_023864345.2 Schistocerca serialis cubense
CGACTTCCTCACACCCGTCGGCTTAACCCTTTCCAGATCAGCAGAGCCCGCCTGTCACCGGACCACCCGGGTGACGAGAGACACTGCGTGGGAAGTCCGCATGTGAAGGAATAGCGACTTTTCACTGCATGCAATTAGAGAGGAAAATCGTAAGATAGAAATATGAGAGGGGGCTCATGCCACCTCCCAAAGGAAACGGCATGAAATGTGGCAACACAATTCATGGCGCTTGCATCACGATACCGCATCAGCACCTGGCCCCTACGCACTCTTTTTTTATTTCAAAAGTTGAAAACCCTATCGAAAGGACGAAGATTTGCAACGATGGACGAGATAAAAGAAAATTCGCGTGCGGCGCTTCGCGCGGTCCAGCAAGGGGTATACAAAGGTTGATTCCGAAAGCTGAAACGACGTTGGAAGCTGTGTATCAATTGCGGAGAAGAGTATTTAGAAGGAGATCATGCACTATAAGTAAAAGGTAAGCACAGAAAAATTTTGTGTACAAAGTTTTGGAATTTTTTGAATATACCTCGTATATCAGAAAATATTTTGAAAACCCAAATAATCTTTCTATATTGGCCCTATCATTATTAACATTAATTTTATTATTGTCATTATTATTATTATTATTATTATTATTATTAGTGGCAGCAGCAACAGCAGCAGTAGTAGAAGTACTGCCAGTGTTAACTTTATTAGTTCATAGTCAGCATTATTTACTCCCATTGTCTGTAAAGACTTCGAATCATTTTAACACTATTCGTCATCCGGGAGTAGACAACATTCCATTAGAACTACTGACAGCCTTGGAAGAGCCAGTTCTGACAAAACTCTACCATCTGGTGAGCAAGATGTATGAGACAGGCGAAATACCCTCAGACTTCAAGAAGAATATAATAATTCCAATCCCAAAGAAATCAGGTGTTGACAGATGTGAAAATTACTGAATAATCAGTTTAATAAGCCACGGCTGCAAAATACTAACACGAATTCTTTACAGAAGAATGGTAAAAATGGTAGAAGCCGACCTCGGGGAAGAGCAGTTTGGATTCCGTAGAAATGTTGGAACACGTGAGGCAATACTGACCCTACGAATTATCTTAGAGAATAGATTAAGGAAAGGCAAAACTACGTTTATAGCATTTGTAGACTTAGAGAAAGCTTCTGACAATGTTGTCTGTAATACTCTCTTTCAAATTCTGAAGGTGGCAGGGGTAAAATAGAGGGAGCGAAAGGCTATTTACAATTTGTACAGAAACCATATGGCAGTTGTGAGTTGAGGGACATGAAGGGGAAGCAGTGGTTGGGGAGGGAGTGAGACAGGGTTGTAGCCTTTCCCCGATGTTATTCAATCTGTATATTGAGCAAGCAGTAAACGAAACAAAAGAAAAATTCGGAGTAGGAATTAAAATCCATGGAGAAGAAATAAAAACTTTGAGGTTCGCCGATGACATTGTAATTCTTTCAGAGACAGCAAAGGATCTGGAAGAGCAGCTGAACGGAATGGACAGTATCTTGAGGATATAAGATGAACATCAACAAAAGCAAAACGAGAATAATGGAATGTAGTCGAATTAAATCGGGTGATGCTGCGGGAATTAGATTAGCAAATGAGATGCTTAAAGTAGTAAATGAGGTTTGCTATTTGGGGAGCAAAATAACTGATGATAGTCGAAGTAGGGAGGATATAAAATGTACACTGGCAATGGCAAGGAAAGCGTTTCTGAAAAAGAGAAATTTGTTAACATCAAGTATAGATTTAAATGTCAGGAAGTCGTTTCTGAAAGTATTTGTAAGGAGTGTAGCCATGTATGGAAGTGAAACGTGGACGATAAATAGTTTAGACAAGAAGAGAAAAGAAGCTTTCGAAATGCGGTGCTACCTACAGAAGAATGCTGAAGATTAGATGGGTAGATCTCACAACTAATGAGGAGGTATTGAATAGAATTGGATAGAAGAGAAATTTGTGGCACAACTTGACTAGAAGAAGGGATCGCTTGGTAGGGCATATTCTGAGGCATGAAGGGATCACCAATTTAGTATTGGAGAGCAGCGTGGAGGATAAAAATCGTACAGGCAGGGCAAGAGATGAATACACTAAACAGTTTCAGAAGTATGTGGGTTGCAGTAGGTACTGGGAGATAAAGAACCTTGCACAAGGTAGAGATAGCATGGAGAGCTGCATCAAACCAGTTTCTGGACTGTAAACCGCTACAATAATGTCATTTTAAAATTCTTAGGTAACGATAATATAAAAGAGATGCTATATGTGTGAAACCCCGGTCCGAAGTATGAGAGGGCCTGATGACCCGAATTAGAACAGGTTAAATAAATAAATAAAATATGGTGGAAGCCAACACATGTACCACGAGATGCCGGCAACTACTGCACTACCGCAGGTCACAAACTGAAACTAAGAACTACGCCTAAATGCGGCTGCAGAGCGACTCTCAGTAGTTTTGTTACCTCGGACGCAGCTCACTGGTGTGACTTCCACACAGAAAAGGGCCCCTGTAGCCAACTCGGATTAGCAATGCAAATCGTTCCTACTGCTTTCGACCGATGGAACTGCTCGGCCGCCCGGCGCTCAGGTTGGTGACCTGTGGTAACGCCTGTTCTTCGAACGAGTGCGGAGTCAGTGTTCCTACGCGCCGATGTTGCTGGTGGCTTGAATTTGAAAGTAATGGCCCTGGCACGTCTACTTATTTTCGCCGTCTTTTATGAATTAAATGACTGGTGATTTTGAAAACTGCTAAGCCCACACCATTCGAAAGTCCCATATTCAGACAAGGTACTGGCGGTTTCAGTCGGCATAGTAAAACTGGTTTTAATGCCTAAACTGGCACAGGAATTTCTTTGACTTTTTGATTAACTGATTTGTAGACTCGTGCCTGCTAGCAATGAACTCGTGATAACTTGATCAATACGAATCTATGATTGGAAACGCGATTGTAATTTTAACCTAGTCTCTTTCTTTTTAAGTCTGAAAGTAGGCACCGGAATGGATTTTCCATCCATTTTCCTTAAAATCTACAAACATGAGCCGCGGGGAGTGGCCGCGAGGTTTGAGGTGCGATGTCACGGACTGCGCGGCCTCTCCCTCCAGGGGGTTCGAGTCCTTCCTCGGGCATGGGTTTGTCTGTGGCATAAGTTAAAGTAGTGTGTAAGTCTAGGGACCTATGACAACAGCAGTTTGGTCACTTCGGAGTTCATACACACACAAACATGATACTTTTTTGTATTGGATTCAGACAAAGTTGATAACCAGATACTATTACGTGACACAGTGACTCACACGTTACGTTTGGCTGACTTCATTACAAAATATATGACACTTTTGTCCGAAAACATTAACCTATGAAGTACATTAGTGTGACTGCACTGTTACAATAAAAGCCATAAATTTAGCGAGGTTCGTCTAGCGTGCAGAAAGTGATATCCATAATCTTTCGCATTTCGGGTGACCTTTTTATATGTTGGTCGAAGAGATATGTTCCTCACTGACCACTTTTTTGTCACCACGTTAGCATTAAATTTACTGCACAATCGCTATTTCACAGTAGGTGTCATTTCCAACAAATGACTCATTTTGAAATGTGACAATGTATATTCTTCAGTGTTAAGAGAGTATCGTTCTCGTGTCAATCGGATTTACAAGTTTCATGTTACACATTGTTTATTCTTATACTTGCGTGGTGATATACGTATATGTGGTTGGCGAGAAGGCGAACTTGTAACAGTAAAGATTTTTATTGTGATTGTAAAAAAGCTGATTGGTCGTCAGAAGTAGTCACTAGATGTTAATGGAACTCCTTTATTTTCATAACGCGTTTTGGGCGTAGCCCATCATTATATGAGGGCTATTCGGATAGTGAGGAACGATCGGTCGCGAAATCGAAACCACTGTGAAAATCCGACGAGGCTTTTTACAGAAGTTTTGAGCAGTGTCTTTAGGACTCCAGTCAATCGTATCAAGACGCTCTTTTCAGTTGTGAGCGCACTGTGAGCGAGTAAAGGTGCCTAGAACAACAATGTATCCTGCCAAGTAGGAGGGCACGCTGAAAGACTTCGCCTTAATGAAAGCAGCCCACCTAACACAACTGCCACGCACTTCCTTCTTCATGGCAATTCTCAGCCGCACTCTGCAGGGGCAGTGAAGACGCTTCTGCAGCCTTTTCGATGAGAAGTGTTCGATCACCCACAGCACAGCCCTAATTGGCTCGTCCTGAGTATCATATCTGTTCACATGAATGGCTGGATACGAAAGCAACACTTGGGTGCATACTACGCGCTATATACCAGCGTAGAGAATTATCGGAAAGCACAGGCGGCTGCCTTCTATGACGATGGTGTTGGAAATCTAGTATAACGCTCTGACAAATGTCTAAGTCGGAGCGGCGACTATGTAGAGAAGTACCTGGAATGTGTAGCTAAATGTGCAAAGAAAGCAGTTTTGATTTTCACTGTGGTTTCCAGTTCGCGACTGATCGTTCCTTACTTTCCGAACAACCCTCGTACACTGAAAGCGCCAACGAAACTGGTATGGGCATGCGCATTAAAGAACAAAGATCCGTAAACAGGTAGAATACGGCGCTGCGGTTGGCAACGCCTGTAAAAAACAATATGTCTCTGGCGTAGTTCTTAGGCCGGTTACTGATGCTACAATCGCAGGTTATCAAGATTTGAGTGAATTTGAACGTGGTGTTACAGACTGCGCACGAGCGATGGATCACAGCATCTCCGAGGTAGCGATGAAGTGGGGATATTCCCGTAAAACCACTTCACGAGTGTGCCGTGAATATCCGGTGAAACTTAAAATCTCTGACATCGCTGTGACTGGAGAAAGATCCTGCAAAAACGTGACCAACGACGATTAAAGAGAGTTGTTCAACGTGACAGAAGTGCAACCCTTCGGCAGGTTACTGCAGATTTCAGTGCCCGGCCATCAACAAGTGTCAGCGTGCGTACGATTCAACGAAACATCATCGATATGGGCTTGCGGAGGCGAAGGTTCACTCGTGTACCCATGATTACTGCGCGACACAAAGCTTTACGCCTCGGCTAGGCCCGTCAACACCGACATTGGACTTTTGATGACTGGAAACATGTTGCCTAGTCGGACGAGTCTTGTTTCAAATTGTATCGAGTGGATGGAATTGTACGGATTTGGAGACAATCTCATGAATCCATGTATTCTGCATGTCAGCAGGGGACTTTTCAAGCTGGTAAAGGCTCTTTAATGATGTGGGGTGCGTGGTGTTAGAGTGATATGAGACCCCTGATACGTCTAGATACGGCTCTGACTGGTGACACGTATGTAAGCTTCCTGTCTATTCATCTGCATCTATTCATGTCCATTGCGCATTTTGATGGACTTGAGCAATTCCAACATGACAACTCGACACCGCACCACGTCCTGCATTGCTACAGAGTGGCTTCAGGACCACTCTTCTGAGTTTAAACACTTACGCTGGCCAACAAACTCCCCAAACATGAGAATTATTGAGCATATCTCTGATGCCTTGCAACGTGCTGTTCCGAAAAGATCTTCAACCCCTCGTACTCTTAGGGATTTACGGATAGCTCTGCAGGATTCATGGTGTCAGTTCCCTCCAGCACTACTTCAGACGTTACTCGAGTCCATGGCACATCGTGCTGCGGTACTTCTGCTTGCTCGCGCGTGGCCCTACACGATATTAGGTATGTGTACCAGTTTCTTAGGCTCTTCAGTGTATCACGTGCTAAATTAATAACACGTTGCTAAATTACGAATATGAATACATTCATAGGCATAAATTACAGACATATTACCACAATGCAGCATGAGTACAATGCTGCGACAAAGAAGTCTTTCGACTTAGAAGACATAAAGTTATTATATTCACATAAGGAAAGAAATACTGAAGAAAGGTAGCAGACGAATGAATGAAGTGGCCCTCAACAGCGCATAAGGAACCTTGTTTATGCCAGAAGGCGTAAGAGTGGTGGCGCCTGTGATAACCCTTTTTCTAAAGTAACCGGACAACCGAGCGCCCCGCAGGTGGATCGACGCTACGTAGTAAACATTTATGTAAAGGTAATCTGTAACTCTTGAAGTATGAATTAATCCCTGTTGAAACCAAGGATTCTAGATCCTGCAGCAAGTGATTTGTCTCCTTCACTCACTCACTCTTTTCTGTCTTTGCTTCCATTGGAATGGCTATCAGGCCAACAGAACAGTTAAGAATGGAGATTCAGTGAGTAAAGGATAGTTGGATTGGTTTGTTCAAAGTGGAGGCGTTTTTTTTTTCTGCCAAATCGGCTCCCGTAGCGAGGCTCGGTGGAAAGTGGTTGTGATTCTTTGCCTTGTTCGTCTTCCGGTCCTACCCTGGTTGAGAACTTCAGGTCATTCTGTAGTGGGTGAGACTTGTTGTTTCTGGCTTGTGGCGGAGTAAAAGCTACTGGCAATTTTCAGCCCTACCGACAGTGGAACTGCATATCATCTCGGACGTATCGTGCGTCATGAGGGTGAACTTATTCGTCCTGAGTCGGCTGTCTGACGTTGGACAATTGTAGCACGCGCCGTTGTGCCTGTGAGTCAAATTGGTTGGCGAGGCCAGCGAACGGGTGCACCTCACACTGAAATCTTCCGGGATTTCAGGGCTCTGATAGTGAAGTTTCTCCCTTTCCAATAATCAGAACTCCAGTCCTCGTAGTCTGCAAATTTTCATGGACGCGGCATAACATTACAGCTGCTGCAGCACGCCATTCATCATCGCCCACAGCGTGCCGTTTAGTGATGCCGCCTGAATCAAGGTGAAAGGGCAAAGTATTTCCGCACTGGCTTAGAATTGTTAAATGATATTCACAGCTCCCTGTTCTCCGTGAACCAAAGTTTGTCATGTACCTGTTCGCAGTTGATTCTATTTGAACAGAATTGGGCCTCACAGTGGATTCACATAAACAAAGTCAGATAGCGTTGTAAAAGGGGTTAATCCAGGGGAGAAATTGTGTAGTTTCTGCCCCAATGAATGCTTTGCCAATCAAGCACCATCCCTTTTTTGATTTATGTCTTTTTTTTTTGTAAGATCTCTCAGCTCGATTGCAATTACAAAAAGATGAATAAAAACTTGTCATTATTTCTGTAAGCTTAAATACGCCTCTGTTCTCATTCATAATCCTTCAACTACTCACTGTTTTTAATTTATTGTGGTGCTACGTGTGCACACCAGCAGTTCAAAATTCAGTCGTATTAAATTCGTTAATCTGATTATTAATTTGAGTTTTGAAAATGACCGCAGACATAGGCAACAAAAGTGCCATTAGTAAATTGACTGATTTCATATATAAAATTTGAAGGGTGTAGCTCAGGATTTGAAGATTATTGAGAAGTATTACTTTTCTTTATGTAAAGATAATAAGATTTAGCATCACTTGGACATACATTTATAACTAAAGCAAGCGACCGCTTGCAAGGTATTAGCAATTTTGTCGCACTGCGTCGTGTTCAGTACAGAGAAAAACTTGTATATTTTTGTGTGCCATAGAGTGAGTGAAAAATTAGATAAATACCGTCATGTTGTCGTCTATAAATCATTAGAAATGGCCACAGGCAACAGTCACGACTTTCAGTCGTACTTACGAGAGTAGTAAAGATTACACATCTGGGGCATAGCGCCATAGATTGCTCCTGTAGAAATCTTACACCAGCTGGTAGCCTCATAAAAGTGGTGAGTCACGACTTCCCCCTGGCAGATATTCGTTTACATCAGCCAACTACATGCAAGTAGTTGCGGCCCCAGCCGAGAGATGTTACAATTGTACAAGCGACGGAATCCTAGGCATGACACTGTAAAATTAAATGCAACATATTTCATATACCAAATGGAACAAAAATGTATATTTACAGATGTTGATAACTATATTTTAGCCTACAATTAGCTTTCCATTAACAAAGAAAAGAGTTTTCTGTAAAACACTTTACCTTTCGTAAATAATTTTTATCGTCTGCTGATCTTATGTTTTTCATTAAGCATTTGGCAGTTTCATATGTTTATTAGAGTGTATAAAGCGTTAAATGTGATGCATGTGATGATTAGCGTTTGTATTAACTGAATGTGTGACAGAGTGGGAACATGTATCTTATTCTGTTGTGTGAGTCACATACATCAGGGAAATCTATGATATTTGTAAATTGCCAGTTTATGGCACTGGAGACACTAAAAACGTAGTCTAATAGTTAAGTAATCTAAGCAAGAGATTGTTTTGCTATTAATGGGTTTCTTGAAACGAATTGAATCGGTTATTATGAAAATGTCGTAAGTCCACAAAACATGATTTTGAGATATTCAAAAAAAGCTGTTTTATGTTCGATGCTAGAAGATATGAAATACTTGGATTTTTATACTCTAGTGTACCTGGAAACCATTAAATCTACATCTTCAAATCATTAATTTTTGTTTTCATATTCTTCAAATTAATTTTTTTTTTTTCATCTTAGGCTCATAAATAAGTAATAGTACAACTATAGGATTTTGAGAAAATTTATTAATAAACACAAATTACAAATAGTATTTTAACATAATCATCATTATAGATAAGCATAGTTGCAACATTTTCTGTCGGTTTCATACATTTTCATCTTCTTCAACTGTTGTAGGCCAAGAGCTCCTCCAGGATGTACTGTTCCAGTTTTTTTTATATCGTTTATCTTAACTTTGTTTATAGGACATTTCTCTCCATGTGATAAGGTTGTTGGGAGTCTTATATTTGCTAGTTCATCAATGAATGATCGGGTTACTAATACCCCTGGGTTGTGGCTGTCATACTCAGACATACTGTACTGTGAAACAATGAAGCTGACTTTCATTGAACTGTCTTTTCCCATTATTTCTAAGCTCTGGGAATTGCGTTTAAAAAGATATGGCCAGCATTTCTTATAGTTCTTAACAATGTTGTTATCCTCAAGGTAGTTGACAATGAATGAGTTCTTTTTATTGGCGGAATGAAGAATAAGTTCAATATATTCCTTCACAGGGTAAACTCTATCAGTTTGTCATAGCTTTCTTCTTATACCTCCAAACACCCTATCACAAAGTACGAAAGAGTGCCCCCGGATAGCAAAGCATTGACAAATTTTTTCAAACTTACCAAGCCCTACTAATGCCATTAGGAAACAGACTACTGTAATGTTATGGTTTTGTCCTGGGCAACCATCAGAGAAAATGTGCATCTTCTTAATATTTTCAGCAAAGTAATGTTCTTCGAAGAAAGCAAGCAAGAAACTACAAATCACATTAGCTCCGTATTTTGCTACTCCTGCAAGGAATACAAAATATGAGGTTTGCCAGTCTTAAGGTCGTAAATAGAGAAAGTACAGACCCAGAGATGATGTAGGTAAAACACTTCCTGCACTGGAATGCAGAGAAATGGTACGTTCTGCATAAAAGCCATCCATATGCCTTCGACAACATTGTTTTGCTTGCACTTTTCCTGTACATCTTTTATCTTTTTATAAAACTTTTTGGTCCTTCGAATATAAATCATTTGCTATGCAACAATCACTCTTTTAGCTGAATCACAAAGGTCTTTTAGTTTAGTTTTAAGCAAACACACGCATCTTTTTGAGATCTACCAAACCTGTAACTATAATTTTCGTGGAAAAACTTGAAATAAAATCCACATTTTACATCCAAATCAGGGAACGTCTCTAGAAATAGTGAATGCATGATCTTTACACTCAAACCGGTCTTCAAATACTTAATATCTCTGTTTGATTTTACCTCAAACGAATCAATGTGTTCCTTTATTTTATCAATAATATCACCTTTTATACCTCTGACTCTGCTTCCCATGCTCACCCTTGTTATCTACTGGAGATTTTCCTAAATCCAGCACGTCTCCTAATTTTCGAATCCTCCTGTCACTCTTCAGGCCATAAATACTAATAAATGCAGTTTTACATACCAGTATTCTCTTTCCCTGAACTTGGACATGATATCTGAAGTTCGTCTCCCTACTTTTTGAATCATCCTTCCTTGGGCGTGTGCGTGTAATTCCCGTAACTTCCGCAAGACCTTGTAGATATCCGTCTTTAGCATCCTTGCTCCGGAATTCCATGAACATTTCCAGGATCTGGGCTCTGTCAATCTCATCAGTGGCATCAAAACAGCGAAGCTTACAACTGCAATAGAAGAAAGCAATGTTTATAATAAATAAGTTTTTAAGTCAATACTTACTTTCAATTTTTTCCCGTTGCATTTGCAGGAATGTTTTGTCTTTTGTAGTTAATGTACGCTTCTCCTCATAATCTATCCTTCTTTATTATGATATGTTTGTATTTTTCATAATGTCGCAATAATGGATCATGAAATCGGTACTGGTAAAATCTGATTGTTGTTAATGTAGGGATATAAACAGTAGGCTACTTCCAGTTGTTTAAAAAAAATTACATAAAAGTAATGAGAAGATGACATTTTCATACCAACTAAATATTTTGGCAACGATTTTCTTGGCTTTAAAGGCAGAAACTCATAATATTCTCAACACAGATACATGCGTCTAAAGATGGAGATTGCAAAAGTACTGTGATTTGAATTTGTGAAAAATAGGACTAATGACCTTTTCGTATTATTATTTAATAAACTGCTCTATAGAGAACTTGATAATGCGATTCGTGCAAGGTAAACGATGTGGGATAGTGAAGTTTAGATGTAGGCTGGTTGGCTACTATGGTGCTCACCCAGTCAGTAGGGAGAAGATTCGCTTGCGTTTTGTGGGCTAGAGGGATTGCTTTCTGGAGTCTAGAATGGATTCGGAGCTCAGACATGATGACAGTTGGACATGTTAACAGCTCTGAATAGACGTTTTAATTTTGAGTAATCATGGCATAAAAAGTTCGTGGAGGGTCATAATTTATGAAAAGACATACGGTAAAAGACAAAAGTGTAAATTTCGAATTCTCTGTGTGAACTGTGACGTTTTTAAATAACTTATACCTGTACGGCGTTTTGCACAGATCATGGCCTAGAACTAGTTCAAGGTGATCAATTTGCAGAATACTGAGTGAGGAGTCAATACAAAGGCCATCCATTGTCCATTTCCGGTAACAGGTTAGGGGGTATACAATTAACTGATTATTGAAAGCGACTATGATTATGTGTGAATGGCGTATTTTTAACTCCAGACGAATTCGGAATTGGTAGTTGAACGTTTCTGCAGGGAGTGAGAATATATCGGAATTCTCATTCGATGATTTTCTCTTACTTGGTTCAAATGGCTCTGAGCACTATGGGACTTAACATCTGTGGTCATCAGTCCCCTAGAACTTAGAACTACTTAAACCTAACTAACCTGAGGACATCACACACATCCATGCCCGAGGCAGGATTCGAACCTGCGAACGTAGTAGCAGCAGCGCTTCCCAGACCGAAGCGCCTAGAACCGCTCGGCCACATCGGCCGGATTTCTCTAATTTAACAGCTAGTAAAACCTGGACCTAGAAAAATATTTTTTTTCTCTGTGTAGATGAGGTACTGCTAGTTTTTGCTGCAGTCTCTGTAGCTGAACGAAGACTGGTGATCGCTTCAGGCAAGGCTTGTGCTGTATGAGAAGATTACCGAAAGCTGAGTGCAACTTGTTGTGTAAGGAAACGGACCAGCCGCCGCACGTTGAATCTCTTCATATTGACTTATTACCGCATTTAACAGTGACTTATCACCTGAGAATCGTGTCCGACCCCTTTAGCTGAGTGGTCAACGCATCTGGAGTTACTCCCGGTCGGGTCGGAAATTTTCTCCGCACGGGGACCGGGTGCTGTGTTATCCTCGTCATTGTTTCGTCATCATCAACACATAAGTCTCCCAGTGTGGCATCAGCTGAATGGACCTGTAACTCGGAGGCCGAACTTTCCCCAGTGTGGACTCCCGGCCATCAGTGTCATACGATCATTCGATTTCATTTCACCTGAGAGTGACACACATGCCGAAAGTCGGTCTCATAATTCGGTGTGTATCAACATCAAAAATTACTAGTGTACGTCAGACGATTCCCCACATTGTCCGCTATAGCTGAAGACAAATCGTACATCGATTTCTCGATTCACTTACTAGCTCGAGCATACGACTGCTGTTCGTAAAGTTAAGTTCTGATGCTGTTTTGCTGACAGTGGGTTGGTACTAGCGAAGCGATTTCAGCACAGAAGCGTCACCCGGCTCCGTACGAGTCTGGCAGGGCCACGGAAAGGTTACTGAACTGTTGTTTGCACCGCGACTGTGCATCAAAATGGCTGCTGTCATCGAAAATCCCAGTAGTTGCGAATAACGTGCTGAATCCGTTTTCTGAGTGCGAAAAACGCTTATGATGTAGGTATCTACGGGGGAATCTGTGCGCTGTACGGAGAGAACTTTATGAGTGTGTTGTAGGAAATTGGTGCCGTTTTTCTTGGGAGGGTTCAACGATGGTTAATGATGAAGAAAGAAGTGGACGACCATCTGTCGTGACAAATGGTCTGGTTGCAAAGGTTAATGACAGAATCAGAGAAAATCTTCACGACTACAAAATTTTGTCAGTTTTCCACAGAACTACATCTACGTCAACATTCACATCTACATCGATGCACCACAATCCACCTTACGGCGCGTGGCGGAGGGTGCCCCGTACCACTACCAGTAATTTCCTTTTCTCTTCCACTGCCGGCCGGAGTGGTCAAGCGGATGTAGGCGCTACAGTCTGGAACCGCACGACCGCTACGGTCGCAGGTTCGAATCTTGCCTCGGGCATGGATGTGTGTGATGTCCTTAGGTTAGTTAGGTTTAAGTAGTTCTACGTTCTCGGGGACTGATGACCTCAGCAGTTAAGTCCCATAGAGCTCAGAGCCGTTTGAACCATTTGAACCTCTTCCACTCGCAAGTATATGGAGGGAAAAACGACTGTCTTTAGGCGTCCGTATGAGCGCTAATTTCTCGTATCTTATCTTCGTGGTCGTTATGCGCGATGTATGTTGGAGGCAACAGAATCTTTCTGCTGTCAGCTTCTGCCTATTCTCTAATTTTCTCAATGGTGTTCCTCGGAAAGACTGTCGCCTTCCCTCTACCAATTGCCATTTGATTTCCCGAAACATGTCCGTAACACTTGCTTGTTGTTCGAACCTACCAGTAACCAATCTAGCAGCTCGGCTCTGAATTACTTCCGTGTTTTCCTTTAATTCGACCTGTTACGGATCCCAGACACTCGAGCAGTACTCAAGAACAGGTCGCGGTAGTTTCCTATATGCGTCTCCTTTACAGATGACCCACATTTTCCCACAATCCTCCCAATAAACCGAGGTCGACCATTCGCATTTCCTACCCAGCGCTCTCAGGCTTGTTCTACTTTATATCGCTTTACAACATTACGCCCAGATATTTAAACGACGTGACTGTGTCAGTCAGTCTGTGCCCGAACAATACGGGTTTGTTTGTCCTTCTCATCTGCATTAACTAACATTTTTTTACTCTGAAAGCTAGCTGCCATTCTTCACACCAACTAGAAAATTTGTTTAAGTCTTCTTGTATCTTCCTACAGTCACTCAATTTCGACACCTTACGTACACCATAGCATGAGATTGCTGCCCACCCTATGCGCCGAGTGATTTATGTACATGGAGGACAATAGAGATTCTATCATACTTCCCTGTGGCAGTCCTGGCGATGCCCTTTTCTTTGGTAAACACTCGCTGCAGGGGATATCAAAGTGGGTTCTATAATTCAAGAAGTGTTCGAGCCACTCACATATCTGTGAACCTGTTCCACATGCTCGTGCATTCTTTAACAGCCTGCAAAGGGAAAACTAGAAATATGTAATTTGTCTGTTGGCCTTCATCGATAGTTCGCAGAATATCATGTGAGAAAGGGCGAGATGAGTTTCGCACGAGATTTACTTTCTTAAACCATGCTGATTCGTGGACCTAAGCTTTTCGGTCTCAAGAAGATATCATGGATAGTGTTGTGCTAACTTCTGACTCATAAGTTTGGTTACCACATATTTTGTGCACGATTGGTCACAAGTGTTTTGACTGATATCCCAAAACGAACAGGTTCGGAGCAGCATTAATCTTCCTGATTCGTTTCAATGGAGGAGATGAATTGCTCAATTAAAGCGTGACACGGGATGAAACAAGGTTTGCATACATCGACGTGGAGGTTAGAATCCCAGCCAAAGCAGTGTCGTCATACAAGCTCACGACGTAAGCCAAAACGCTGTGAAACATTTTTTGCACGAAAACAGATAATTTTTTGTTTGTTTTTCCTTGGGTGGGGGACAGAAAGGGAATCCTCTTTGTTGATTTTATGGAAAGATTCACTGCAGCGAACTCCGAGCTTTACTGTGGAATCATGGACAAGCTCTGAAAACTCATACAGAACAATCGGCGTGGGATGCTTATAAGGTGTGAAAAGTAAAGAAGGCGTGTCCTGTACGTATGCATTTTGGTTCTGAGTTGCGCAGGGAAATGACTCGACATTGAGATATCACTAAAACTGCAGATATTGGCACCTATGCGCTCTACTAATTTATTAGCAAAGAAAACGTAATAGTTACAGAAAGGAACAGTTTAGTTAACACTGACTTATACAAATCATGATATCAAATGATGGATCATTAGAGGATCACCAATATTACTTGTACATGTCTCGGTTATGCAGACCATGGGAAAGGCAAAAGGAGAGGCAAAGAAGATGTAAATGCGTTTCTCTCCAATAGCTAGGGCTATAAATTCGAATAATCAGATAACACCAGGGACAACTGTAAATATCGCCATATTGTAACTTTTAGACAGTTAATCACGCACTATAAGAAAGTGGAAACCGTGCATTAAACGTTTGAATGAGCAGTACATATGGGAAATACATCAAGGTTCGCGAAAGTGATGAGCAATCTGTTTCTGAACTAAGAATCAGAATTTTAATGGGATGACGGAAATTTATCTCGGAAAGGTTCGCGTATGAGAGCAATGCTGTTGCTATCGCCAAGTATTCTGGGTCGCCTATGAACTCCGCTGCCGCCCATCAGGAGCCGAATTCATCTAAGCCCAGCAGCAGTAATCTGAAGGCTGCGTCACATTACAGTGTCGTGCACGCGGCGCACGGCGCCCAGTATTGACATCCTTCTTCTTCCGAAACTAAGAACCGAATCAACATTTTCACTTACTACGTGAGTTCCACAATGGCTCTCCCTAAGATATGTGTTTGTTTGTTCATAGTTCCTGCGCCAGTTGGATGGATGAGAGTTTGTAGTTTAATTTTTAGTGTATGTTTGTTTTGAACGGCTTGTGAGGTAAAAGAGAGGAAAAAACTGTTAGGGATGTATAGAGACTGCGCCTGTTCTGTACGGATTCAGGGGGAATTGGCTATCGTCCGTAAACAGCTGGAAGCTGTGTTTGCCGTGGTCAACAGGCTGTTTCCCTGGGTCGCGGTGACATTGGGACACCCGAGGAGAGCACTTTGGCACCTCTGGAACCTGTAGCATCCCCTGGGGTCTTTGATTCCACTGCGCCCTCGGATTCGGACGTCCCTGCCGGTCGACACTTGCCTGACGATGATTGGCGAACCGTGGCGGGGTCGCGACTCCCTGAGCAGAAGGCGAAAATTGGTGCTGGCCGCAAGTCTGTACTCTTACGCTTCCGTAACAGGTTTGGGGTACTGCCCACTGAAGTACTTCTGAGCCAGCAAGGGCGGCCTCGCCTGTTGGCGGTAGTGGCCGGTCATCCTGAGAGGTCCAGACAAGCGCAGAGGGTGGGATTGTTTGTCATTGGGAGCTCCAGAGTTAGCCGGGTGATGGATCCCCTTAGGGATATGGCAGCTAAGGACGGGAAGAATGCCAATGTGCACTCCGTGTGTGTACTGGGCGGAGTCATCCAAGATGTGGAAAGGGTCCTTCGCCATGAAGGGTACAGGGTGCATCCAACTGCAGGTGGTGGCTCATGTCGGCACTAATGACGTGTGTCGCTATGGATCGGAAGATATTCTCCCTGGTTTCCGGCGGCTATCAGAGTTGGTGAACACTGCCAGTCTTCCTAGCGAGATGAAGGCAGAGCTCACCATCTGCAGCATCGTCGACAAGACCGATTGCGGACCTTTGGTACAGGGCCGAGTGGAGGGTCTGAATCAGAGGCTCAGACGTTTCTGCGATCGTGTAGGCTGCAGATTCCTCGACTTGCGCTGTAGGGTGGTGGGATTTCGGTGTCTACTACATACAGGAGGCGGCTACACGGGTAGCAGGGGCTGTGTGGCGTGGACTGGACGGTTTTTTAGGTTAGACTGTCTCGGGAAAGATCAGAGAGGGCTCCAGTTTCAAAGGGTACAGGGCAAAGAAACGACAAGAATCGACCAAGCAACAGCCGGTATTGTAGTTGTGAATTGTCGTAGCTGTGTTGGAAAAGTACAAGACCTTCAAGCGCTGATAGAAAGCACTGAAGCTGAAATCGTTATAGCAACAGAAAGCTGGCTAAAGCCGGAGATAAATTCTGCCGAAATTTTTACAGAGCCGCAAACCGTGTTCAGAAAGGATAGATTAATTAAATGGTTTGTTTGTGTCTTTTCGTGGTAGTTTATCTTGTAGTGAAGTTGAAATAGATTGTTCCTGCGAATTACTATGGTTAGAGGCTATAATCAACAGCCGTACCAATAATAATTGGCCCTTCCACAAACACCCCCCCCCCCCCGACTTAGATGATATAATAGCTGAACGGACAGTTGTAATTGGTGGAGACTTCAGCCTACCCTCGATTTGTTGGCAAAAATACATGTTCAAAGCCGGTGATAGACAGAAAATATCTTCCGAAATTGTACAAAGTGCTTTCTCTAAGAATCACTTTGAACAATTAGTTCATGAGCCCACACGAATTGTAAGTGGTTGCGAAAACACACTTAACCTCTTAGCCACAAATAATCCTGATCTAATGGACAGCATGACGGATACAGGGATTAGCGAACGTAAGGTCATTGTAGCGAGGCTCAAAACCATATCAACCGAAACCACTAAAAATAAACGCAAAACATATCTATTTAAAACAGCAGATAAAAATTCACTTGATGCCTTCCTAAAACAGAGTCTCCATTCCTTCCAAGCTAATTATGTAAGTGTAGACCAGATATAGCTCAAATTCAGAGATACAGTATCGACAGCAACAGATAGATTCATACCCCATAAGTTAATAAAAGACGGGACTGATCCACCATGGTACACAAATATGTCAGAACGCTGTTGCAGAAGCAACGAAAAAAGCGTGCCAAATTCAGAAGAACGCCAAATCCCCAAGACTGGCTAAGTTTCACCGAAGCTCTAAATTTAGTGCGGACGTCAATGCGAGATGCTTTTAACATTTTCCACAATGAAACATTGTTTCAAAATATAGCAGAAAACCCAAAGAGATTTTGGTCTTATGTAAAGTACACCAGTGGCAAAAAACAATCAGTACCGTCACTGCGAGATAGCGATGGAAATGTTACCAATGATGGTGCCACTAAATACAGTTTTTCGTAATTCCTTCACGAAAGAAGATGAAGGAAATATTACAGAATTCGAAACGAGAACAGCTGTTAGCATAAGTGACATAAAGGTAGATATCTTAGGTGTTGCGAAACAACCCAAATCACTTAGGAAAGGCAAGTCTTCCGGTCCAAATGGTATACCAATCAGGTTCCTTTCAGAGTGTGCAGACACAATAGCGCCTTTCTTAGCAATCATATACAACCGCTCACTTGACGAAAGGTCTGTTCCTAAAGACTGAAAAGTAGCACAAGTCACACCAATATTCCAGAAAGGAAATAGAAGTAACCCATTTAATTACAGACCCATATCACTGACCTCAATTTGCAGTAGGATTTTAGAGCATGTACTGTACTCGAACATTCTGAATCACCTTGAAGAATATGGCTTATTGACACATAACCAGCACGGATTCAGAAAATATCGTTCTTGTGCAACGCAGCTACCTCTTTATTCCCTTGAAGTAAAGAGTGCTGTCGACAAGGGATCTCAGATCGATTCCCTATTCCTAGATTTTCAAAAGGCTTTTGATACCGTTCCTCACAAGCGACTGTTAATCAAATTGCGTGCATATGGAATATCGTCTCAGTTGTGTGACTGGATTCGTAATTTCCTCTCAGAGAGGTCACAGTTCGTAGTGATGGACGGTAAATCATCGAGTAAAACAGAAGTGATATCTGGCGTTCCTGATTTATATAAATGATCTAGGCGATAATCTGAGCAGCCCCCTTAGATTGTTTGCAGATGACGCTGTAATTTACCGTCTAGTGAAATCATCAGACGATCAGTTCCAATTACAAAATGATCTAGAGAGAATTTCTGTATGGTGCGAAAAGTGGCAATTAGCACCAACCAAAGAAAAGTGCGAAGTCATCCACTTGGGTACCAAAAGAAATACGATAAATTTTGGGTATACGATAAATCGAACAAATCTAAGGGCTGCCAATTCGACTAAATACCTAGGAATTACAATTACGAGCAACTTAAATTGGAAAGAGCACATAGATAATATTGTGGGGAAGGCGAAACAAAGACTGCGCATTGTTGACAGAACACTTAGAAGATGCGATAAACCCACTAAAGAGACAGCCTACATTACACTTGTTCGTTCTCCGCTGGAATATTACTGCGCGGTGAGGGATACTTACCAGGTAGGATTGACATCGAAAAATCGCAAAGAAGGGCACCCCGTTTCGTGTTATCGCGCAATAGGGGTGAAGTGTCACTGACATGAAACGCGAGTTGGGGTGGCAGTCACTGAAACAAAGGCGGTTTTGTTTGCGCCGAGATCTATTTTCGAAATTTCAATCACCAACTTTCTCTTCCGAATGAGAAAATATTTTGTTGACACCCACCTACGTAGGGGGAAATGATCATCATAATAAAATAAAAGAAATCAGAGCTCGAATGGAAAGATTTAGGTGCTCCTTTTTCCCACGTGCCTTTTGAGAGTAGAATTGTAGAGAAGTAGTATGAAAATGGTTCGATGAAGCCTCTGCCAGGCACTTAAGTGTGAATTGCAGAGTAACCATGTAGATGTAGATGTAGGTGTACACTACTGGCCATTAAAATTGCTACACCACGAAGATGACGTGCTACAGACGCGAAATTTAACCGACAGGAAGAAGGTGCTGTGATATACAAATGATTAGCTTTTCAGAGCATTCACACAAGATTGGCGCCCGTGGCGACACCTACAACGTGCTGACATGAGGAAAATTATCCAATCGATTTCTCATACACAAACAGCAGTTGACCGGCGTTGCCTGATGAAACGTTGTTGTGATGCCTCGCGCAAGGAGGAGAAATGCGTACCATCACGTTTCCGACTATGGAGTCGGTGGGTTCAGGAGGGTAATACGGAACGCCATACCGGCCTTGTATCACTAGCAGTCGAGATGACAGCCATCTTATCCGCATGGCTGTAACGGATCGTGCAGCCACGTCTCGACCTCTGCGTCAACAGATGGGGACGTTTGCAAGACAACAACCGTCTGCACGAGCAGTTCGACGACGTTTGCAGCAGCATGGACTATCAGCTCGGAGACCATGGCTGCGGTTACCCTTGACGCTTCATCACAAACAGGAGCGTCTGCAATGGTGTACTCAACGACGAACTTAGGTGCACGAATGGCAAAACGTCATTTTTTCGGATGAATCCAGGATCTGTTTACAGCATGATGATGGTCGCATTCGTGGTTGGCGACATCACGGTGAAAGCACATTGGAAGCGTGTATTCGTCATCACCATACTGGCGTATCATCCGGCGTGGTGGTATGGGGTGCCATTGGTTACACGTCTCGGTCACCTCTTGTTCGCATTGACGGCACTTTGAACACTGGACGTTACATTTTAGATGTGTTACGACCCGTGGCTCTACCCTTCATTCGATCCCTGCGAAACCCTACATTTCAGCTGGGTAATGCACGACCACATGTTGCAGGTCCTGTACGGGCCTTTCTGGATACAGAAAATGTTCGACTGGTGCCCTGGTCAGCACATTCTCCAGATCTCTCACCAATTGAAAACGTCTTGTCAATGGTGGCCGACCAACTGGCTCGTCACAATACGCCATTCACTACTCTTGATGAACTGTGGTATCGTGTTGAAGCTGCATGGGCAGTTGTACCTGTACACGCCATCCAAGCTCTGTTTGACTCAATGCCCAGGCGTATCAAGGCCGTTATTACGGCCAGAGGTGGTTGTTCTGGGTACTGAACCGTCCCAGCGCTACGGTCGTAGGTTCGAGTCCTGTCTCGGGCATGGATGTGAGTGATGTTCTTAAGTTAGTTAGGTTTAAGTAGTTCTAAGTTCAAGGGGACTGATGACCTCAGACGAAAAGTCCCACAGTGCTCAGAGCCATTTGAACTAATCATTCATAATCAGAGGGCAGCAAAAGTAGAATCTCATCCATTTATCTTCAGCAACTACTTCTGATACTTACAATCTTCCCGCCCAGAGAGTGCAGTAATGAAACAATGCGACGACACGACTGGCGCTTTATTAGGACCCTTACGTGATAATTTCTAGCAAAAGTTTGCTTGACAGTTTGAGAACCCCACTTAGTTTCTTGTCTTTTGTTCAGCAGACGTCAGAGCAGTCTGTCTGCCACACTCTCGAATTCAAAGCACTATTAAATTTGCCAGCAAATTCACACCTAAAAAGCTCAGTACTGGAATGTAATAGACGCTCGAGGCTCAGCCGTAATTAGTGCAATCTTTCTGCCACAATAGTAAACTCGGAACACGATTAATTCCACCAGCACATTAGTACCTTGTGAAATTATCTCACCATACAATGACATTGAAACAGCAAAACCGTCTCTTTGCTACGTGTAGAAGCAGGAGAATTTCAGTTTATCAATAAGAAAAATTAACAAAAATAGTTGTATAATCCGGAAATGAAGCAGGTTTCCTCCCCTGGTTAATCAGTAATGTTCAGGTAGTTGCACCTTTTTAAATCTGAAACACCGACACAGTGAGCACACAATTTAGCGACATAAAACTACCTGATGGTATTTGTTTAAAATTAAGGGAGGGTCGCCTCATCATAGGAGCTGCAGGACAGCAAGGAGGAAAATAATCATTGAAGTGAAAGCGAATTTGTTGACTCAAATTAATTCAATTTAAACATTAAATTTTGGAAAAAGCAAGATCTTTTCTCAACCAATTTAAATCACTGAGCATGAAGTAGAATTATGAATCCCAATTATTTGGGAAAATTGATTAAAATCTGACTTGTGAATTAATATCTGAAAACAGAAGGCTCCTGCCAAAGGCCTTGCCGCAGTGGTAACACTGGTTCCCGTCAGATCACCGAAGTTAAGCGCTGTCGGGCTGGGCTAGTACTAGGATGGGTGACTACCCGGTCTGCAGAGCGCTGTTGGCAAGTGGGGTGCACTCAGCCCTTGTGAGGCACACTGAGGAGCTACTTGGCTGTGAAGTAGCGGCTCCGGTCTCGGAAACTGACATACGGCCGGGAGAGCGGTGTGCTGACCACGCGCCCCTTCATATCCGCATCCATTGACGCCTGTGGGCTGAGGATGACACGGCGGTTGGTCGGTACCGGTGGGCCTTCATGGTCTGTTCGGGAGGAGTTTAGTTTAGTTTAGAAGGATCCTGGAAATTGCTTGGAAAAGAGCTAACTTCTTGGCCAAACCATTTATCAAAGCCTGGGCGTCTATACTGGTGAAGCTCAGAACACGATCTACATAATACAAACTCTGAACCAAACAGTAACAACACAAGCTGCGATAAGCACTCGCAAGTTGAGAGCTCGACAGCCGCGCGGGATTAGCCGAGCGGTCTGAGGTGCTGCAGTCATGGACCGTGCGGCTGGTCCCGGCGGAGGTTCGAGTCCTCCCTCGGGCATGGGTGTGTGTGATTGTCCTTAGGATAATTTAGGTTAAGTAGTGTGTAAGCTTAGGGACTGATGACCTTAGCAGTTAAGTCCCGTAAGATTTCACACATTTGAGAACTCGACAGACTACAAGTAGCGCCGATAGTGTTTGCGACACTTGCTCGTAAGAGCAAAAAGAAGCGTCAGGCTAGAACTGACACCACTCGTAACTTCTGCGGAAGAGAAGTCGCTCTGCAGTGTCGAATGGGACCGCCCATCACTGATTGCTCCAAGACTCCTCTCCGACTCAATTTACTCTGCCCTCTTACACGGAGAGAGCCAATCACCGGGCTTTCTACCATGACAAGGATAATGTTTTTTTTACCACACCACTTTGCTGGAAAGGGCTGCCTAAATTTTCTAATTCCCGCCTGTTGTATTACCAGAAATTAACCAGAATTTGGCAACAGGCGCTGCTCTCTTTCCTTATTAGCTGTGAGTGCCCACACGCCTCTCGCCCCACCAGTGGGGAATTTTAGCGAACACAAAATTTCGTCTACATCTGCCCTTCCCTCCTCGCTGAAAGTCTCAGTCAGAACAACACACAATGCAATTATCAAATGTCACATAGCGAAATGTGACTAATCAGTATCGTCACTTATTTGGTCCTCCTCCGTACAGCCCTGCTTCGTCATCCAGTGATTTTCGCCTTGCCGGCCAGTGTGGCCGTGCGGTTTTAGGCGCTTCAGTCTGGAACCGCGTGACCGCTACGGTCGCAGTTCGAATCCTGCCTCGGGCATGGGTGTGTGTGATGTCCTTAGGTTAGTTAGGTTTAATTAGTTCTAAGTTCTAGGCGACTGATGACCTCAGAAGTTACGTCGCATAGTGCTCAGAGCCATTTGATTTTCGCCTTTTCCCGAAAATGGAAAATGGCTATGGTTACAGTAGTTTGAAGATGACGATGAGTTAGAGGCAGTCAATGCAGGGCTTAGTTCACAAGCAGTATAATCGTACAACGACGGTGTTGAGAACCTCGTTCTTCGATGTCACAAGTGGAAAAATAGCTGAGAGCTATACCTTTAAGTTGTAAGTAATAAAAAGCCTGTTATACACAGTGTTTTTGTAACTTAACGAAACTTAATTTCAGAGTACCTCCCGAATTGTGAGAAAGCCTGCCTCATCTGCCTCACGCTTTATACCCAGTAAGTCACTGTAATCTGCGTGGCTAAGGGATGCCTATAATCAGGAAATCCCCATATTAAAGCCTGTCATCTCCATCTTCAGACTTACATGCAGACACGTGAACACGTGAGAGCAGCTGATGTTATTGCGCCTACAAAAATTTAAAAAATTTGAGCTGCCCGAAGTGCAAATTATTTATTTTCTATCTTCATCAATTTAACATTAAACAATAATTTCAGAAAGTCCGTATTATTTTAGTACCCAAATTTATTCCCTGAAACAGGCACTCATCTTGTGTTACATAATAGATTTTTGTAATTTTCAATTTTGTATTTAATTTAATTTTAATAATATAGTCATTAAACAGCTGTTTAGCAATTTATTTTCGTGATCCTCCTCGCTATGTATATTTTTTACTGATCTTTTAGAAGTAATCGTTAATAAGTAAAGTAAGCAAAGCTGTTTCTCTTTTAATTTTACAGAAGTTCTGTTAAAGACTCAAAGTTGTCAGTGTGCAATTAGAAAGCGTAAATAAATAAATAAAAACAGTTTTTCTCGTTGATAGTTCATTGTTGCTCGATAACGTGTACCCAAGGCACAATATCTTTACGTCCCAGCAAAAGGAGGCAAGTCCTAAAATATTGTTTATAGAACTGTGTTAGGATCATGCAATAAATAAGTAACAAGACGGATAAAGTTTTTAATATTTTAAACTAAGAATCGATGTATGGCAAAATTATAAAAGCGCGTTCATTATGTACCTACATACTGGCACTACACAGAGTTACACATACATATGTACATATCTACATCGCGTGCACCCACATATTTATAAATTACTAGCTTACTCACCATTACTAATCGTAACATATCTATCGAGCGAGGTGGCACAGTGGTTAGCACACTGGACTCACATTCGGGAGGACGACGGTTCAATCCCGCGGCCGGCCATCCTGATTTAGGTTCTCCGTGATTTCCCTAAATCGCTCCAGGTAAATGTCGGGATGGTTTCTTTGAAAAAGCCCGGCCGACTTCCTTCCTCGTCCTTCCCCAATCCGATGAGACCTATGACCTCATGTCTGATCTCCTCCCCCAGAACAACCCATCCCCTCACAGCAAATCTACTGACATGCCAGCGCAGCTGCCGGTGACAGCTAGTATTTATTATTTACCGAAGCAACTTTCCACCAAGTTTCACTTTGGAACCATTAAGAGAACAGTCAGGAAATATTATCTTTGCTTTCTTCATGCTCTGTAGTTTCGATAAATTTCCTTTACTATTTTGAATTGGTAACAGAAAGCCGTACTTGTAGTCCTGTAAGCTATTTTCAGTGCGAACAGGACAACAAGTATCGCTTTCAGTCACTGTATGAAATAAAAAATTGTTTTAGTCAACAGCTGTCGAATACAGCTCTATCTCATTCTGTTACCAATTCAAAAATACTTGTAGTCCTGTAAGCTATTTTCAATGCCAAGTCCGCAGCTCGTGGTCTTGCGGTAGCGTTCTCGCTTCCCGAGCACGGAGTCCCGGGTTAGATTCTCGGCGGGTCAGGGATTTTCTCTGCCTCGTGATGACTGGGTGTTGTGTGTCTTTCATCATCATTGACTCACAAATCGCCGAAGTGGCGTCAGCTAAAGAGGACTTGCAATTGGCGGCCGAACTTCCATGCATGGTGGGGCCTCCCGGCCAAAAATGCAATACGATCATTTCATTACAATGCCAAAACAGAAGGAAGCGAGACTTTACTCATATGCCATATATTAAGGAAAATTGATCGTTGTGAAACAACTTTATAAAGTGAATATAAGTTTGACTCCAGGCACATGCTGAATGCACGGAAATTGTCGCTATTTCCTGAAACTATGATTCTTGTAAGTAAGAGGGGGGAAGAAAATGTATGGATCAATATATTATGATGTAGATACAATGTACTCTTTAGGCGCATGCTTACCGTGCTTTCAGTTTCCTTTGCAAGCTATTCATTATGCCACGACGGAACCCTCCGCTGCTAATTTGCTTGGGTAGCCTTGTTCGATAGCTGTTGTTCTCGTGCCACGAGTTACTCGCCGCCCCACTCCCAAGCAGCTGGCCAGGGTCACCGGTAAAGAGCTTGCTGCTCGTGCTGTCCGCCTCTACAGCATACGCTCCTCGCTCCAGTCAGTGCCAGGGTTGCCGTCAGTTGGGGAGATGGCAGAGTCGGCCCTGGACCACCCAGCGGGCGCTCCTGTCAGGATTGAGAGGTCGGCGTTTTGTCATCGGCGCGGGCAGCGGGCACTACATCAGCGCCGCGGCGGCCAGGTGCGAAAACTGCCCTCCCCGTGTGACTACCGGCGGGGAAGCCCCTACCTGCCGCTGACGGATGGACGCGCGGCCGGCCGTAAATACCGGCCTGCTCACACTAAACGCCGCGGCCGGGGCAGGGAAGCTTATGGGCAGGTCGGGCGCGTCTCATTCCTCTCCTCTCCACCCTCCCCCCCCACCCCCCAGCCCAGAGGCTGCCGGCCATTAGCGTCGCGAGGTAATTATTTGGAACGGGGCTCCGCGTGAAAAAGTCACTCCCGCCAGTCCCTCCACGCCAGTCCGACCCTACAATTTGGGAAAGAATTCCTGTTACCCGACGCCGCGGTCGTCTTTGTCATTTCCGCGGCCGTTTCATCGCTCTCGTGGCGATGCGAAACGGATTCGCTTTGCTCGTGCCGAATGACCCGAGTTCGCAACGATACGCCAGGTGTCGGCCCCGGAGACGTCTGCTCGGGTATCACTGTCGGCGCCCCTCAGTCAGTATTTTTAAAAGGAAACTGCAGTGGCAAATACAGTGTCACATAAATAATATCCGGACACCTATTAGTTGATATTAATATGGTCTGTGTCCACTCTTACTTTTAGGACTGCCTGAACTCTACTGAGATACTATCAACGAGGTTTCTGAATGTCTGTAGTTAATGGCACCCATTCTTCCTCAAGAGCCGAAACCAGAGAAGGTAGATATGTTTGGACTCTGTGATCTGAAGTGATGTCGACATTCTAACTCCCCACAAGTTCTCCACTACTTCATGTCGGGAGTCTGGGCAGGCCAGGCCATCTGAGGAATGTTTTTGTTTACAAACAGTTGCCTCACACAAGCTGCTGACTAGTGGGATAAGACTATCATGTATAACTGAGAATTACATCAAAATGTTAGGAATAGTCACAATCGAGCAACAGTAGCCCATTACAAACAGTACTGTAAGGTGCTTAAGATGTTATTAGGACGGCAAAGAGCATGTGGTACGCAAATGGAATAGCTTCTGTAAAGTCTGGAAGGTAGGAGACGAGGTACTGGCAGAAGTAAAGCTGTGAGGACGGGTCGTCAGTCGTGCTTGGGTAGCTCAGATGGTAGAGCATTTGCCCGCGAAAGGCAAAGGTCCCGAGTTCGAGTCTCGATCCGGCACACAGTTTTAATCTGCCTGGAAGGTTAAAATTAAAACCGTATAGTCAGGTGTGAAGGAAGCGTCTAATCAGCGGCACTCAGCAGCACAAGGTCGAAAATATAAAGTCAGAACGTAGTAAAAAGATTTCTGTTACTGATAAGTCAGATCTATGTAAAATATTTAACAATCACTTTCTGAAAATACGAAGTGAATTAAATAAGAAAATTAATTTCTACGGGTAATCATATAATTCTCTTGAAAAATGCATTTTCGAGACAGATATCTGAAATATTCCTATGTGTTACTGACAAGGGGGAGATCGAGTCAATAATTAAATCATTGAAGACTAAGGACTCTCATGGACTTGACGGAGTATGTAGCAGAGTACTAAAGTACTGTGCTGCACATGATGGCCCTGTATTTAGCCACATTTGTAATTTTTCCTGTAGGAATGGTCAGTTTCCTGAACGATTAAATTACTCAGTAGTAAAGCGATTTTTAAAAAGGGAGAAAGGGATAATGTAGACAGTTTTAGACCTATTTCTATGCCATCAGTGCTTGCTGAAGTTGTTAAAAAGGCTGTGTATTAAAGAATAATTCATCGTTTCATTTCACATAGTTTGCTATCAAATGTACAGTTTGGTTTTAGAAGTGCTTTAACGACTGAAAATGCTATATTCTCTTTTCTCTGTGAGTCACTGATGGATTAAACAAAAGATTTCGAACGCTAAACAACTTTTTTATTCAAGTAAGGCATTTGAGTCTGTGGATCTCAAAATATTGCTCCAGAAGTTGGACCATAATGAAATATGGGGAGTAGCTCGCAATTGGTTCACCTCTTACTTTAAGAATAGACAGCAAAAGTTATTCTCCGCGATATCGAGAATCGCTGTGATATATGAGGTCTGAGTGGGGCACGGATAAATTGGGGGCGCCCCAGGGATCAGTGCTGGGACCACTTCTGTTCCTTACTTGTGTAAATGATATGCATTCTAGTATCACAGGTGTGTTACGGCGTAAAGTCAAGCGCCGGCACGCCAGTCGGGAACGGTAGGGAAGAGAAGGCTGGCCGACCTCTCTCCAGGACGACAACGCGACAGCAGCGGCCCCTATGTGAAGAGGACATAAGCGCCACGACCGACTGGCCATGCCCCAGTTCAATAGCAGCTTCAAGGCTAGTGACTTGCATAAAAGCGTCAACTCTAGCCACTTCACTTGTACTTATTTATACTGAAGGAAATTGCTTATTTTGTATGTCGTCCTTTGCTTGTGGCACATCTGTGTGCCTGTCAAAGTTTTTTCCCTTTTCATTTTGTAATAAAATTCATTAATACGATTTGTTTAATGTTGGCTAGGTATCTGAGTAAGCAGGTTTCCTAGACACTCCATATTTTACGACGAGCAGGGAGACAAAACAGGGTGATTCTGAAATGCACTACTGGCCATTAAAATTGCTACACCAAGAAGAAATGCAGATGATAAACGGGTATTCATTGGACAAATATATTACACTAGAACTGACATGTGATTATATTTTCACGCTATTTGGGTGCATAGATCCTGAGAAATCAGTACCCAGAACAACCACCTCTGGCCGTAATAACGGCCTTGATACGCCTGGGCATTGAGTCAAACAGAGCTTGGATGACATGTACAGATACAGCTGCCCATGCAGCTTCAACACGATACCACAGTTCATCAAGAGTAGTGACTGGCGTATTGTGATGAGTCAGTTGCTCGGCCACCATTGACCAGTCGCTTTCAATTGGTGAGAGATCTGGAGAATATGCTGGCCAGGGCACCAGTCGAACATCTTCTGTATCCAGAAAGGACCCGCAACATGCGGTCGTGTATTATCCTGCTGAAATGTAGGGTTCCGCAGGTTCGAATGAAGGGTAGAGCCACGGGCCGTAACACATCTGAAATGTGACGTGCACTGTTCAACGTGCCGTCAATGCGAACAAGAGGTGACCGAGACGTGTAACCAATGGCACCCCATACCATCATGCCGGTATGGCAATGACGAATAGACGCTTCCAATTTGCGTTCACCACGATGTCGTCAAACACGGATGCGACCATCATGATGCTGTAAACAGAACCTGGATTCATCAGAAAAAATGACGTTTTGCCATTCGTGCATCCAGGTTCGTCGTTGAGTACACCATCGCAGGCGCTCCTGTCTGTGATGCAGCGTCAGGGGTAGCCGCAGCCATGGTCTCCGAGCTGATAGTCCATGCTGCTGCAAACGTCGTCGAACTGTTCGTGCAGACGGTTGTTGTCTTGCAAACGTCGCCATCTGTTCACTCAGGGATCGAGATGTGGCTGCACGATCCGTTACAGCCATGCGGATAAGATGCCTGTCATCTCGACTGCTAATGATACGAAGCCGTTGGGATCCAGCACGGCGTTCCGTATTACCCTCCTGAACCCACCGATTCCATATTCTGCTAACAGTCATTGGATCTCGACCAACGCGAGCAGCAATGTCGCGATACGATAAACCGCAACCGCGATAGGCTACAATCCGACCGTTATGAAAGTAGGAAACTTGATGGTACGCATTTCTCCTCCTTACACGAGGCATCACAGCAACGTTTCACCAGGCAACGCCGGTCAGCTGCTGTTCGTGTATGAGAAATAGGTTGGAAACTTTCCTCATGTCAGCACGTAGTTGGTGTCTCCACCGGCGCCAACCTTATGTGAATGCTCTGAAAAGCTAATCATTTGCATGTCACAGCATCTTCTTCCTGTCGGTTAAATTTCGCCTCTGTAGCACGTCATCATGGTGGTGTAGCTATTTTAATGGCCAGTAGTGTACTTCTGTTTTCTGATGACACTAGCTTAGCAGTAAAGGGTATTGTGTACAACATTGGCACTGTTTCAAATAGTGCAGTTCAAGACATAAATTCATGGCTTGTAGAAAATACACGAATTCTAAATGACTGTAAGGCTTAGTTTTTACAGTTTCTAACACACAATCCAAGAAAACCTGACGTTCTGATTTCACAGAATGGGCACATGATTAGTGAGACTGAAAGGTTCAGATTTGTAGGTGTTCTGATAGATAGTAAACTGTGGTGGGAAGCCCATGTTCATGATCTTGTTCAAAGATTTAATGCTGCCATTTTTACTTTTAGGATATTATCTGAAGTAATTTTTACTTTTAGGATATTTTCTGAAGTAAGTGGTAGTTCGAGAGGAGAAGCAGTCTACTTTGCTTATTTTCATTCGCTTATGGCGTATGGCATTATACGCTGATGTCCGAAATTAAAACAACAAAACGTTATTTCTCTGTCCAGTGTTTAATTCAGGATATAACCATACAAACTGTCGACAGATGTCCGTACGATCGTGTTCTGCACGGAAGATGGAATTTGGGTCAACGGAAAGCCACACCAACGATGACATCAGGGCGTAAATCAAACGGAGTAGTGTTTGACGGGTAGTCCCACATCCACAGTCACTTGTACACAGTCACAGACGGAGCAGCCTGGCACTGAGAAGACGCCTACCAGACTCTCTGCGGAGGACGCCCATAGGAAGAATGGAAGCAGACAGTCGCAAGCTCATGCGGTCGGATGGCTTAACGTGAATCATTCTGTTGTTTCTCGGATGTGGCGACAGTTTATAAAGACCACAACTGTACTCGAGGACCAGGGCAGGGTCGACCAAGAGTGACATCAGAAAGAGAGAACCGTTATTTGCCTGTAAGGGCACGACGTCTTAGTACTGCGCAGTAACTGGCATCTGACCTCGCAGCATCCACTGGACATGTTGTATTGAGGCAAACGCTGTAGAGAAGATGCCGACAGAATGGCGTTTATTGTCTGAGACCTGCCGTATGTGTGCCTGTGATGCGTCTTCACAGAAGTGTACGTCAAGAGTGGAGTCTTCAACATGCCACCTGGGCAGTCGAAGAGTGGGCCAACGTCCTTTCCACAGTGAGTCCTGATTTGGTCTGGAGATTGTTTCTCGACGAATTCGCATCTGAAGGTAATGTGGAACACGGTTTGGAGGCCCAAACATTGTGAAAAGAGACCGACATCGAGGAGAATCACTAATGGTGTGGGCAGGGATTACGTTGACCACTCAAATGAGGAAGATCACTAATCGTGTGGGCAGGGATTATGTTGAACGTTCGAACACCTCTTCGTGAAAGTGTACGAGTGAATCGGAAAGGTTTAACTGTTACCAGGTATCGTGACAAGGTCTTCAGACTTCATGTATGGTTGCTGCGAGATGCTGTGTGCCCACACTTCATATTGATGGACGATAATGGTCGACCTCATACAGCAAGAGCGGTTGATGTTTTCTTAAAAACGGAAGATATTGCATACATGGCATGGCCTGCTTCCTTTCCCGATTTGAATCCCATAGAGATTGTCTGGGATGCACTAAGGAGACGGGTTGCATCACGTCAACATCCACCAACCACTCTGCAAAACTTCCGGGGAGCTCCGCACGGAGAATGGTTGCTGTTGCCTCAACAGAAAAATGGTATTGATGGCGTTATTCAGCGCATGCTCTGTCGTTGTCAGATCTGTATTGCTGCCAGAGGTGGTCACACACCATAGTGAGCAAAAAATTGTTCAAATGGCTCTAAGCACTATGGGACTTAACATCTGAGGTCATCAGTTCGCTAGACTTAGACATACTAAAACCTAACTAACCTAAGGACATCACACACATCCATGCCCGAGGCAGGATTCGAACCTGCGACCGTAGCAGCAGCGCGGTTCCGCACTGAAGCGCCTAGAACCGCTCGGCCACAGCGGCCGGCCATAGCGAGCACATTAACCAGTTGTCACAATGTGTGCGCAAATCTGTTAAGTTGGAAAAAGCAAAGAACATTTTCGCCTACTATTACGTACGTTGCAGTTGTTTACGTTCTGTATTCTTTACGTTGTTTCTACTTTGTTACCACCAGTTTATACTGTTTTGTGGCAAAATAAACGCTACCGCGCAAAATTTTCGTTTGCTGCTTTAATTTTGGACACCAGTGCATTTTGAGGTAACTTTTTCCATGCTCAAATGGTATTTTTGGCTCAGAAACGGGTGGTTCGGGCAATAAGTGGTTCAGTTCGCGAAACTGTCGTCGACCTCTGTTCATTAGTTAGGGTATTCTGACAGTCGCTTCTCAATACATATATTCTTTACTGAAGTTTCTTGTTAACGTCAGGTTATTCCCAAGAATTAGCAGCTTACTCTCATTTAACACTAGGCAGAAATCCAATCTACATTTAGATCGATCTTCCTTGGCTGTTGAGCAGAAAGGCGTGCAGTATTCTGCTGCGTCCATTTTCAATAAGCTACCACAAGGATTCAAAATTCTTAGCAGTAATCCACGCACTTTCATATCTAAGCTGAAGAGTTTCCTCATGGCTCACTCCTATTCTGTTGAGGAGCTCCTTGAAAAATTATGGTGATTCCTATGTTTACATTAACTTCTAGCTTAATGTATTTTTAGGATTCGTAAACATTTTGTTGTATCTGTTATTACTTATCTGTGGTAAGTTCATGTACTGGCATATGCCGTATTGGTGGAGATTTGCTCCTGAGTTTGGACCTACGGAACTAGATGTGTAAAAGGAAATAAAAAAATAGGGTGCAGCGACAAGCTGACAAAAACACTCATCGATATTGCAGTGTTTGTGGTATTGTGATTACGATGCATGTCCGAAGGAACAGGTACTGCGGCGACTGCAGCCGTTATGAAATACATTAAATGTATTCGCAATTTCGAATGAGGACAACTATCAGCTGTAGAATGGAATTACGAGAGTGAAAACTTGTGGCTGACAGGGACACGAACCCATGGTTGACGATAGCCAAATAGTAGGGCGACCGCTCGCAATCCGGGTTCGAGTCCCGGTTCGCCGAAAGTTTTCATTTACGTAATTCCATTCTACAGCTGATGGTAGTCATTATTCGCAGTTGCGAATTCATTTAATGTAAAACAGTCATTGCCTCCAAACTGATTCTGAAATGTACATGGTAGGCAATGTTTTAAAATGCCTCCATATCCTTCCGCATTTAGCGGTTTCTTAAGCGCAATAACGAAACCAAAATGTCCTCACGTTAAAACCACGAAAGACACTCCACTAAATCTACCTCCTCCTACTGCGCACTTCGCTGTAGCCACCTTGGCAGCCAACGTTCTCCAGGTATTCGCCAAATTCCAATCGTTCCAGCGGATTGTCACACGCAGCAGCGTTGCTTATCATTCCAAGTCACTCGTTTCCAATCATCTGCCGTCCAGTGGCATTGCTCTTTACACCACCATAAGCGTTGCTTAACATTAACTGCTGAAATGTGTGTCCCATGCGGAGTTGATCGCTGTTGTACGCCATTCCTTATGGCTCGTTGCATAAACTCATTTTGCTTGCTCGACTGCTGACAGCTCCTTGGTACTCACGAAAGATTACTTCCGCTGATGTATGCGATTATTTTACAACCATCCTCCACAATGCTCGATGGTTGCCGTCTGTCGCTACATGACATCTGCGTGGCTTTGGTTTGGGTGTGGTTGTTCCTTCGCGTTGCCATTTCAAAATCACATCACCAACAGTCAATTTTTGTTATTTAAAAGTGTCGAGCTGTACGGTCAGTAACACAGAGCAAATCAAAACGAATACATCCGGGATAACTTAGCTAATGTAAAAGGAAGTTAAAAATATTTTTGTATACGGTACTTTATAGGTGTTCCATATGAGCCCACTTGGCCTCACGGACGTCTTCTAACCAGTAATCTGTTTATGCGCATTGCCGGCTGGAATGGCCGTGCGGTTCTAGGCGTACGGTCTGGAGCCGAGCGACCGCTAAGATCGCAGGTTCGAATCCTGCCTCAGGCATGGATGTGTGTGATGTCCTTAGGTTAGTTAGGTTTAATTAGTTCTAAGTTCTAGACGACTGATGACCTCAGCAGTTAAGTCGCATAGTGCTCAGAGCCATTTGAACCACTTTTTTTTATGCGCATTATGAATTCTGGAACCGTTTTCGGCAAAAAAGGTGCAAGGTCTTTCGGGTAATTCGTATGAGGCTGCGGAATCAGCCATTACTCAGTCATGTGCAGCTAAATGTTTGCCGAATCAATTTTCTCAGTCAAGAAAAATAATCCGTAGAGTTTTTGTCCTGAGACCGAAAAAAAACACATTAGCTATCGGGGAGTCACGCTGATGTTCTGTCACCCACGAAAGCTTTCATGTACACCGTATATGGTTGTTCTACAGGTTAATATTACTAATGATGTAGAAGGCTGCCTCCTTGCTACAAATGAAATCCGTAGCAAATCTTTCTTTGTCTATGCCTTCCAGCGTAACTATAGCGTACGTAATTCCTACGCTTCCTGCTCCAGTTCCCTCAAAATTTGAAATAATCACGGGTTCATTTTCAACTTCGTTTTGAGAATACACCAAACCGTTGATTGTGGCGTTTGTAGCACCCTACTGGCTTCGTACGCTGATTTTTTCGGACTGTACTGAAACAAAAGGGGAAATTTTTCGACGTTTTGTGGTGATACACTTGCGCCAATACTTTTTCTTTGCATACAGATCCTGTTTCTTCAAACTGCCGATACGATCTGCGAGTGTTGTTGCAATTTGGAGAGTGCTTGATCGTGTCACTAACGAAGTCTTCTCTGCACTGTATGAGAAAAAATGGCTCTGAGCACTATGGGACTTAACAGCTGAGGTCATCAGTCCCCTAGAACTTAGAGCTACTTAAACCTGACTAACCTAAGGACATCACACACATCGATTCCCGAGGCAGGATTCGAACCTGCAGCCGTAGCGGTCACGCGGCTCCAGACTGAAGCGCCTACAACCGCTCGGCCACTCCGGCCGTCCCTACGCATTCTCCATCGACATAGGTTCCATCCCTATCAAATCTCTTGCCATCAAGAGCTGCATGGAAGCGATTATGAGAATCGTGTTAACTTCTGTACATTGTCATTAAGACAGGATACTCTAGATACATCATGTATCTTGCTTAGTGATGAAGCCAGATTTAGCAATCATGGCCAGGTAAGACTCTGAAATATGCACTATTGGTATGTTGACAATCGCTGATGGATTCATCAGGTAGAACGTCAGAGTCCATGGAGTGCAAGCGTGTGGTGTGGGATAGTGAACCATCAGCGCATAGATCCGTTCTTCATAGGCGCAATATTGAACGTGCTCAAGTATATCAGCCTCCTCGCAGACCACCTTCCACGGATGCTAGAAGTCTTCCTCTGCAGCCTAGGAAGCACCTGTGGTACCAACATGATGACTGTCCAGCCCATAGTGCACGAAGTCCTACAGCATGTCTTCTAGCATTGTTTCTAAATCGTTGTACAGGACGCAGAGGACCTGTACTGCCGCGCGGGATTAGCCGAGCGGTCTCAGGCGCTGCAGTCATGGACTGTGGGGCTGGTCCCGGCGGAGGTTCGAGTCCTCCCTCGGGCATGGGTGTGTGTTTGTCCTTAGGATAGTTTAGGTTAAGTAGTGTGTAAGCTTAGGGACTGATGATCTTAGCAGTTAAGTCCCATAAGATTTCATACACATTTGAACATTTTTTGGACCTGTGCCTTGGCCGGCCCGTTCCCCGGATTTGACGTCTGTTGACTTTTTCTGTGGGGAAAGCTGAAAGACGATGTCCTAAACGACGTACCAACTACACCGGATGACGTTCCAACGACGTATTACTGGAGCTTACTCGGACATATCCGCGAATGGCTAACACGTGTGCAGCAGTCGTTCCATACCAGAATGCAACCCGACAGTCGTTCTCAACACAACCAGTGATGGTCAATTGTCTCGCTACTGGTCATAATCCACATAACTAGTGTATGCACTTGCCTTGTTCTTTGGTGTGTGCTACCACAGGTGGTGTATAAGTGTCGTTGTGGGAACTTTTCGAACTACGTTCTCTCGTAAACGACTCGCACTGGAATCCTGCAACAAACACCAATGAAACTCTAATGTACCCTGCTTTTCGTCTATTAATATCTATAGGAGTTGTTCCATTTACCCCTGTGGCAAACGTTACAAGAGAGCAATCGTGCATCACGGAGACGTTTACTATTGAAATTTCGAGAGAACACTTTCCGGGATGAGAGGGATAACATATTACATTCTCCCAAATACATATGGCGAAAATACCACTACGAGAAAATTAAAAAATTCAAGAAATTGGAGCTAATATAGAGGCTTACCAACACTCAGCCTTCGCATGATCGCACGGTGCCCCCCCCCCCCTTTTCCCCGGTCGGAGGTTAGAGCCCTCCATCAGGCATGGGTGTGGGTGTTGTCCTTAGCGTAAGTTAGTTTAATTTAGATTAAGTAGTGTGTAAGCCGAGGGACCGATAACCTCAACAGTTTGGTCCCACAGGAACGTACTACCACTACCACCTTCGCGAGTGGAACATGGAAAGGGGGACCAGTTTGTGGTACCAGAACTACTCCCCGCAACACATCATTTGGCGGCTTTCGGAGCACGATACAGATAGATGTAGCTGTTATGCGACAGTATTGTGGTGCCAGTTTTCAACAGGACATTGCGCCTACGAACTGTCTGTATCATGTTGAGGTAGTCCCATAGTCAGTACGACCTCCAGATGTCTCGGATGGAATATGCGTGAGACCAGATCGGACGTTAGCTCAGCCCGAGTGGCAGTATCCAGGATATCACTGACCAGTTACAATAGTCTCCCCTAAGAATCGTCAGGGGCATTTTTTCTGGTTTTTAGACAGACTTTTGCAATTTAGTTTCTGCAACATGTGGTTGAAGTCAGTCCAAGCAAATGCTGCTTATTGCGTCATTTATGTGATGCCCAGCGTCGATCGAAAGGTCGGTTTGTTTCTCATTACAAGCAAAATGATTATAAAGTGGAATTCTACTTGCCCGTTCTACAGAGTGGTCCCAAATTACTCTAGTGCGACATTCGTTTTATCAATGTATGTTGAAAGGGACAGTAAAATCAAAAAAATAACCAGCATTCCAGTAGCGACAGCACCGCTCTGACCCGCGATGACTGCTACCGCCATGCAAAAGCGCTGCTCAATCGTTGTTGGAGTACTGGTTATTCTTCTTGGTATACTGTTCCTGTTAATACATGCCGATAAAACGAATAACGCACTAGACTTATCTGGGACTGCTCTGTCGAATGGGCACGCAAAATTAGGATTTAAAAATCATTTTGTATTGTGACGTCCCCTCTCCCCTTTGTTGTCGCTGTTGATGTTGAGCCGCTACTGCTACAGCTCGGTCGGTGGAATGGAGACGCGACGCGCAGTGATGGTTGTCCCCGTCGGATAACGTGGAACAGCACCTGAAAATATCTAAAGAAAATTGTTCGTCGCGTAATGTATGAAAGTCGGTTTGCGAGTTCGCACAGTCTTCTAAGCGATGCGAACTGCTGATTTTAATTGTATATTATAGTTTTATGATGACTTGTTATGTCCGGTTATTTATTTATTGCAGTACTGAGTGAATCATTCATCACCGGCGTCATTTCACACCACTGAAGCGAGGAAAAATTCATTTGCGGTTCAGTATCAGTAGTTGTTATTACGTTGCTAGGCAGAATTGTTCACTACGGCACGACGGAAATCCAGATATAATCTATAGCGCTATCTTGCTTTCGTGCGTCGTGATATTATTTCGGCAAAACACTCCTTTCAATGTTCATCAAGTCACTCTTTCATTTAAAATCTTCACAGTTAATTAATTTTGATTATCAACTATGACACAGTTCAATTAATGATGAAGCCAACACTGAGATTTCCATTACTGACGAACAATTTTATTGTTCTTCTTAGCAATTAGTTTATAATCATCCCACCACACGCACACCGATGGATCAGATCAATTAAGATTCTTTTCAATTCGGTGATCGTGACAATTACGACAACTTTTATAATCGGCGTATTTGTATTACCTTCGTGTGGTCGTATTAATGTATCCTACTCCAGGCTAATCAGGTATTGCAGTCTTCGATACTATGCCAATTCTTCGTTGTAACTGTTCTCTTTCAGGGAGCCTGAGTCCAACAATAATATCTCCAATATTTAAATTTCATTAAATCGTCGTATACTATCAGAATATCACTTCAAAAAAAAAATGGTTCAAATGGTTCTGAGCACTATGGGACTTAACATCTGTGATCATCAGTCCCCTACAACTTAGAACTACTTAAACCTAACTAACCTAAGGACATCACACACATCCATGCCCGAGGCAGGATTCGAAGCTGCGACCGTAGCAGTCGCGCGGTTCCGGACTGCGCGCCTAGAACCGCTAGACCACCGCGGCCGGCAATATCACTTCAGTTCAAGTTCTCAAGTCAGAATAACTGAGAACAAAGTCCGTGCGTCTCTACCACACAATATTACTTTTGTTTTTAATAGAAACAATCTCGTAGCGTTCCGTTTGTAGTACTACCTATAACAAACGGTGCTCTCTCTCGACTTGATAGCAAGCAAGCTAGCAAGCGACTAACACTCTTAGGATCGAGCATTATAGACGCACTGAATTTCCTTTTCGCCACGTTTACAACTCACTTTGACAATAAATGTTATCTCTGACCGACATATTACTTTGGACTTCGGTCGTACTGATTTGCAGTTATTACTGGGATTTTGATACCTAATTAAAAATAACCTTTCTTTCTTTCTACCTTTATATCATGGCATACTCAGTAATTATTGAATTTGGTTTTCATCAAAACTTTAAGGTGTTATATAATTGTCAAAGTTGTCGTGCCTGTGAGGACAACACTGTTCCCTGCTTTAAATTATCATGACATTCTTATTTGGGTTTTTGGGTTTCTTGGTGTGTTACAGTATATAATGGGGAACAAACCGACGCTTTCCGTCGACGCCGGGCGCCGTATAGCAGTCTTGATGAGACGGAATTTTTTAGGTTAAACCCAACTGCCGGCCGCGGTGGCCGTGCGGTTCTGGCGCTGCAGACCGGAACCGCGGGACTGCTACGGTCGCAGGTTCGAATCCTGCCTCGGGCATGGGTGTGTGTGATGTCCTTAGGTTAGTTAGGTTTAAGTAGTTCTAAGTTCTAGGGGACTTATGACCTAAGATGTTGAGTCCCATAGTGCTCAGAGCAATTTTAGTTAAACCCAACTATACGCTGCGAAAGCGGAACAGCAAATATCCTCCGAAACGCCAGAGAAAATGCACGTAACAACCCATACGAGAGAGACCAAGTATATGCCTCTACTCGTATAGTCATACGGCGGAAAGCCACGTTAACAGCGAGAAGAAACTCAAGATCCAACTGGAAATGTCGGCTTTCGTCTCACACAGGGCCACGCAGCTACAGAGTTGCGAACACCAAACAAAATTTGAAAGTAATGTCGAGTTACTGTGTATCGATCCAACCAACGTGTAGGGCTAACAGTGGTGCAGGTGATTTGGAACGGTATCATTTCCGACAGGGTTTTTGCCGCACCATCGGCTCCCTTTTTAAGCCCGCTTTGTAATTTTCGTAGGCAATCAACGAAACCATTAATCTTTCGTCTTTTAAAACAATTTTGAAGCCCGCAGGGCAGGTGCGGCAGTCCATTCATCTCCCGTAATCCAGCCCCAGTCCTGTTTTCTCCCCTAATGATCCTGTCCGCCAATTTATTCGGGACAGATTCAGTGCAGAGGGCGTTGTGTGCTTAGATAATACGCCGTTATGCGCTTGTGAAACGCCAGCTGACGAGTGCCCTCGCAGATTCAAACATTAGTGCGTCCGTTCCTTATTAAAAGCAAGTACCCCCACAGGACAAACTGATGTAATAGACTTACAATATCTGACCTAATTTATCTAAATCTATATCTGCAGTGTGCACGATTCCATACGGTGTTTGGCGGAGAACACCACGTGTTAGAACCACGTATTCAACTCGTGGCAGGTACACGAGAATCTGTAGTGCTAGCGTATATACCAGAATTTCTTTGTTTTATGCTGTGGTCACCATATCTGTAAATCACTAAATGAATCCCAACTTGCGCCCTTAGTACTATAACAGCCACATTTTGCGTAATACGTCACCGCACTCCCTTATACACAGTAGTAAGTATAGGGACAAACAGGTCAGTATAAAAATTAGAGCAGTATGATGAAAAGGTAACTTTCACAAAATTTAATCATTTCATTGTCTCACCAACTCCTTCTTCTGGAATAAAGAAAATTATACAGTTTCTCAAGCTCATTTGGATTTGAAGGTGTTTCCAATAGAAAACTAAAGATTTGTTCCCATATAATAAGCCTGATCTTATCTGAAATATGTAATGCACCCCTAAATGCGATGTATTCTCGAAAGGTGTCTCACCTTAGCAACAATAATATCCTCAGAAAGTCAGAGTTTGGGTTTCAGAAGATTTACTCTGTTGAGAATGTCATTTACACGTTCACTCAAAAAATTTTACAAGCGTTAAATAATAAAATAGCGCCGGCTGTTATTTACTGCGACCTATGTAATGCATTTGACTGTGTAGATCTTAGTACTCCCCTGCATAAATTGAAGTTTTATGGGATTGATGGTACAGCCAATCATTGTACAATGACATATCTAACCAAAAGAAAGCACAAAGTTGTACGTAGCATTGCAACCGATGTAGTCTGGAGACGTAATTGAATCACGTGTGGGATTACCCAAGGCTCAAGTGTAGGTCAACTATTGTTCCTCATGTATGTAAACGATCCTCCGTCTAATATGCAACAAACAGACTTGATTGTTTTTGCAAATGATACTAGTTTTGTAATCAACCCAAATGTACATACTGCAACAGAGGAAATGGTAAACAATGTTCTTAAATTACCATTGCCTTAGTTTCTGCTAATGGTCTCTCCCTCAGTTTTAAAAAGACACGTTATATTCAGTTCTGCACATCTAGGGTACTACACCAATGGTAAGTTTAACAAAACCGTAAAAAATAATAAATATGATGGAATCTTCTAAAATCTTAAGTTTTCTTATTGGTGAGAATTTATTTAAACTGGAAAGAGCAGGTGCTGGAAATCCTAAAATAACTTAGTTCAGCCACATTTGCACTTGCAATCATTGCAAATCTTGAGGGGAGACAAATAAGTAAGTGGACTTATTTTACGTATTTTCATTCAGTAACATCATTTGGAATAATGTTCTGGGGTAACTCATCTTTAAGAAAGAAAGCCTTCATTCAGCAAAAGCGTGCCATAAGAATAATCTGTGGTGCTCAACCACGATTACCTTTTAGGCATCTGTTTAAGGAGTTGGGCATTCTGAAACTACTTCGCGGTATATGTATTACCTCATGAAGTTTATTATAAATATCCGTTACAGTTCAAAAGGAACGACGATGTACAAAATTACAAGACTAGAAGGAAGAAGACATTCATTGCTACATAATAACGTGTGTCTTTAGCACATAAAGGGCTGCACAACGCTTCAACTAAAATTTTTGATTACTTACCTAGTGATAAAAATGTCTGACAGACAACTATGTAAAATTTGAAAACAAACTGAAAATTTCTCCTTGAAAACTCTTTCTACGTAGAAGAATTTCTGTTATTGGGAAGTGTAACAGGTGGCGTACAGCCATATTTCCAAATTAATTTGCGATGTTAGTGTAAAATGACTCGTTCTACATCATTAGGACTATTTTTTATATTTTCTGAATGTTTTGCGTTAAATTGGCTGTGAATAGTACTCAGGACTCTATGGGGCGAGAGCTTTTTAAGCATAATTCTTGTTCTCTGTGTGCAGCACATTGATTGAGTGGGTAGGCGTCGTACACCAAATGAAATCTCGGGGTTCAACCTCTGGTTATTCCATGGCTCCTTTGGGGCACTTATTGTTTCACTCATCTCTGAAAGTGCTTTGTATATCAGAAAAGTGCCCTACTGAATTGTGATTGTTGTAAAACCATATTAAGTCATCTGTATACAGGAGTTACAGTACATTTCGTTGAAATACAGTTGTCAGTCTTCACACTAGGCGCTGATCGACTGCGCACGTTTCTGTATTTGCAACATCAAAATTATTATACTGTTTTTATTCGTTTTTGAGGATGTATTCCTCGGGAAAAAGAGAGGGAGAGAGAGAGAGAGAGAGAGAGAGAGAGAGAGAGAGAGAGAGAGAGAGAGAGCGATGTATTGAATTGAGCTTGCTAAAAAGGCTTGATTCAGTACAGTAATTAACACTTTATTCTGTAGTTGTGTGTTTTGTTCACGTGATCACTGTAGATTAAAAGCTAGTGTAAACTTACAAAACAAAACACTGGAGGAATAATATCAACAGTCTCCGTTTCACCAGTTAATGTAGAAATTCCGAGTGCTTCCTTAGTATTAACGTGTCAAAGAAATAACTTTCTCCGCAACAACGGTAGTATCTCACGGTTCGCCTACATCGACCAATCGTAGGCCAGTTTCGCTACCCGACCACGATATTATTGCACCTGGCCACTGTGGCCGTTATCGGAAACGAGCGGTGGCTTTAGGGTAAACAGGTACAGTGGTGACAAAGAAAAACGTATCGCATTGTGAACGATTCCATCCATTATGTCCAGCTCATACAAAGAAACAGTGTGCTATAAATCCATACAATTAACTGCAGATCACATATTGTGACAGCTGATGAATGTATTAATCGAATGGTCATAAACACTTGTTTATTACATGTATCTCACTATGAGGGGGCCACATGATGAGGGCAGAATTGCCGTAACCATCCAATGTTGAAGGGCTCTTTTCTATTCTGTATAAACGTTGGAAGCTATGAAGAAACACAAAAAGAAGAAAATAAGTACCAAGCCACTTGACGAATACATGAGTGGTAGCAAAATTAGGCGTGTTCGCAGTCTTTTCCCGAATGTCACAGTAAGGCTCAAATTAAAACACACATCGTCAGTGGATGTACAGTTCATTTTACGTCACAGGAAATAGTATGCATTTCCACTATACACCGAGCGAGGTGGCGCAGTGGTTAGCACACTGGACTCGCATTCGGGAGGCCGACGGTTCAATCCCGCGTCCGGCCATCCTGATTTAGGTTTTCCGTGATTTTCCTAAATCGCTCCTGGCAAATGCCGGGTTGGTTCCTTCAAAAGGGCAAGGCCGACTACCTCCCTCTTCTTTCCCTAATCCGATGAGTCCGATGACCTCGCTGTTAGGTCTCTTCCCCCAAACAACCCAACCCACTATACACTTGTTGCTTAGAAATACAGAGACTTTTACTTGAGAGAAGCTTATTGCATCAAATGCACGCACACCGTAAGGCCAACAGATATACTGCTTTTATTATGTTTCAAGACAATGTTTGCTAGAAATTTACAAGGTACATATTCCTGATATGCTAATTCCTTATGCGAGCCACCTCATGCTGTAGGTGTGCCGATAGTCACACGGCAAGGACACAAGTGAGGGTTCTTATGACTGGAATATTCACCATTGTGAACATAGGTGGAGTAAAGTAATATTCAACTATCATGCAAGCAATTTATTAAATATTTTCTACAGCACATTCAAGAAAACTGTGGGAATACGTTAAATCAGTAGTATTTTGCAACAGTCCTTCTTCCAGAAACTTATCCCTAATTATGCCTAACGTGATTGAGTAAGTGTCAGAGTTAAGAGAGCATAAGAAGGTGCCTCAGTTGTGTCAATTGAAACGTCCCCTTAGAAAAATTTATAAATGACAGTGCTGGAAAACCTCTACGTTATTTGATTTTCAAACAGCTGGACAAAACTGAACTTACTCAGGCATTTCTCTCTTTACTTATTGTGGTGTCACCGCCAGACGCCACACATGCTAGGTGGTAGCCTTTAAATTGGCCGCGGTCCGTTAGTATACGTCGGACCCGCGTGTCGCCACTATCAGTGATTGCAGACCGAGTGCCGCCACTCGGCAGGTCTAGACAGACTTCCTAGCACTCGCCCCAGTTGTACAGCCGACTTTGCTAGCGATGGTTCACTGCCTACTTACGTTCTCATTTGCCGAGTCGATAGTTTAGCATAGCCTTCAGCTACGTCATTTGCTACGACCTAGCAAGGCGCCATTATCTGTTACTACTGATATTGTGAATCATGTACCGTCAAGACCGACGTTCATCATTAATGGATTAAAGTTAAGTATTCCACCAGCCACGTCTGTTTTTTCTAAATTCTAATTTCCTTGTCCTGTTCCAGAATTGCGTGAGCTAAAACGCGTGCCTTTCGGCCTTCTCTAGTAACACGGTGTTGGCTCTCCTGCCAACCACAACACTTTTCATGATAATCACTAAACTGACACACAATATTTTTAGCGGAACACAGTCTGACTTTCAGTAATCACTACAAAAGAATGGCCCTGACTAACAATAACGTATACCTGTCATGAATCACTTACCTCACAAAAATCTTCGTTACTCGAACTACTGAAATACAGCGAGCGCCAAAACTGCCAGCTAAATAAAAGATTCTAACTACTGAAGGCACTAACTACTAATAGGCATAGTTAGCAAATGAAAGATTTTGGTAGAGAAAAAACAATGTATTTACCTCAATAGTGTTCAAAAGTCATAATATATACATCAGTTCATGACATCCAGTCTTACAAATTTCCTTTTTCTGACGGACACACGTCCAGATCGTCCGGTCTCAAAATTCTGGCATCTCTCTCCCCACATCCACCACTAATGGCGGTTCACCTCCAACTGCACAACGCTACGCACTGTTCACATCCAACTGCCAATACTACAATAGCGAATGTTCGAACAATGCAAATGAGGTACAGACTGCACACAGCACAGTCACTGATTTTCATACAGAAAGCTACGTGGCGTTACCAACATAAAAACCTAAACAGCCTACTTACATAATGACTATACTATTATTTTTATTGTCCACCCTAATGACGTAGTAAATATATAAATTTTATCAGCAGTACTTAATTCGGTGTCGGAGCTGCAGAACATGGTACCACGTGCCAGCTGGAAGAAAGCAGGTTAAGTGCGACTGGTGCATGTAAACATTTCAGTACTAGAAAAAATTGACTTTTTTATATCTTTCACGCTGATAATTATATATTACTGATTATTATTTGAAGATCATCATCCAGATTTGAAGTAAAACTAACATGAGAACTTTCATTTTATGTAGTATTCTACATATTTCCCCCACAATACATCCAAATTTGCCCCAATTTTTTTTCGTTTCCTAGAATTTAGAGGGTAAATTAGGCAGCTAAATTAAATTGTAGATATTTTTATTTTATAAAAATTCTGGAGCTTCCATAAACACTTATGTACAATGCAATGTATTAATACTCGCAAGCACCTACTTGTGATTCAAGAAAATGTGGAAACGTCTGATATTATCCAAATTATCCCTTTTTACTATATTCCTGAGTGGAGCCAAGTAATGTTTTGTGGACCGTTCTCACGAATGAAATCTGGGAAGAATTTTAACCACCTTTAGAGTGGATACTTGTTTGTTACTATAAAGTCAAGTGGAGTCAAGATTCACCTGTCTGGCAATTATTAGGTAAGAGACGGCTTTATGCACAAATGACTGAATCATGAGAGAAAGAATACTGAGAGGTAACATTCACGTTCCTATTTCCCTAACATTAGGCTGAGTTGGATGTAATATGGAGTAATATAAATGAAAGAATCAAGATGGTAGAATTTGTGTGAAAGAGTCAAAGATTACTGAAAAATGTAATATATGGAAATTTTTACTGTTAAGGGGTGTACAAATTTGAACTTTCTAATAACAACGAGTACTGATGTTTCAAATAAAAGATAAATAAAGAATTCCTTTAAATATCTCTGATTGGAAGAACATACACTGCCCGGCTGGAGACGGAAGATGCAGTGTCGCAAACTGATTTACGAAACTCGTTTTGCTGCGGTCACCGACTCAATGTATGGACCAAGAGTTGTTTCATTACCTAACGTGCTTTAAAGTAGGGATATCATACTTACTTTATTGTAACTACAAAAGGCGGTGTTGTTTCCATGCTGCTACCGAGCACCGGGAGAATACGGGAGGCCAGAGCTGTTCGAATCGTGCCGAATACCTCGACGCTAGCTGCCTGTACGCCGACGGCAAGTTGGTGGTGGCTCCATAATGGTATGGACTGTGTTTATATGAATTGGACTGGGTCCTCTGGCTCAAACGAGCCGATCATTGACTGGAAATGGTTATGTTCGGCTACTTCAACTTCATGTTCCCAAACAAAAATAACATTTTTCTGGATGACAATGAGCCATGTCATCGGGCCACATATGTTTGCGTTTGGTTTGCAGAACATTCTGGACAGTTCGAGCGAATGATTTGACAACCCAGATCGCCCGACATGAGTCCCATCGAACATTTACGGCACGTAATCGAGAGGCCTGTTCGTGAGCGAAGTCCTGCACTGGCAACACTTTCGCGATTCTGGAGGGCCGTAGATGCAGTATTGCTCAATCCAGAGTGTTCGTAAATTCCCGTCACAAACATCTAGGACTTGTAGAGAGGAACGAGTACATAATATTTTGAATAGGAAGGCGTATCCGGAAGCGTACCGTTTCAGTTCTACGACAGTTTTTCAGATATTTTACTCATCCAGTTCTCCTTGAGGAACTGAATTAGACCTGACACTGTACAATTACTAGGTAACAGTTCGAAAGGACACATAACGATAGCTCCATTTATCACTTAAGCACATTTGTTTCTATTAACAGTTAAATATTACATGTTTACGCCGTGCGGTCTGAGGCACCTTGTCACGGTTCGCACGGCTACCCCCGTCGGAGGTTCGAGTCCTCCCTCGGGCGTGGGTGCGTGAGTTGTTCTTAGCGTAAGCTAGTTTATGTTAGATTAAGTAGTATGTAAGCCTAGGGACCGATGGCCTCAGTAGCTTGATCCTACAGGAACTTACTAGAAATTTCAAAAAAAAAAAAAAAAAAAAACGTGTTTATTTTGTTCAAAAAATAAATTAGAGTACTGTATGTACAGAGCAGCACTTGTTGTTGTTGTGGTCTTCAGTCCTGAGACTGGTTTGATGCAGCTCTCCATGCTACTCTATCCTGTGCAAGCTTTTTCATCTCCCAGTACCTACTGCAACCTACATCCTTCTGAATCTGCTTAGTGTATTCATCTCTTGGTCTCCCTCTACGATTTTTACCCTCCACGCTCCCCTCCAATACTAAATTGGTGATCCCTTGATGCCTCAGAACATGTCCTACCAACCGATCCCTTCTTCTGGTCAAGTTGTGCCACAATATTCTCTTCTCCCCAATCCTATTCAATACTTCCTCATTAGTTATGTGATCTATCCATCTAATCTTCAGCATTCTTCTGTAGCACCACATTTCGAAAACTTCTATTCTCTTCTTGTCCAAACTATTTATCGTCCATGTTTCACTTCCATACATGGCTACACTCCATACGAAGACTTTCAGAAATGACTTCCTGACACTTAAATCAATACTGGATGTTAACAAATTTCTCTTCTTCAGAAACGCTTTCCTTGCCATTGCCAGCCTACATTTTATATCCTCTCTACTTCGACCATCATCAGTTATTTTGCTCCCCAAATAGCAAAACTCCTTTACTACTTTAAGTGCCTCATTTCCTCATCTAATTCCCTCAGCATCACCCGACTTAATTAGACTACATTCCATTATCCTTGTTTTCCTTTTGTTGATGTTCATCTTATATCCTCCTTTCAGGACACTGTCCATTCCATTCAACTGCTCTTCCAAGTCCTTTGCTGTCTCTGACAGAATTACAATGTCATCGGCGAAGCTCAAAGTTTTTATTTCTACTCCATGAATTTTAATACCTACTCCGAATTTTTCTTTGGTTTCCTTTACTGCTTGCTCAATATACAGATTGAACAACATCGGGGAGAGGCTACAACCCTGTCTTACTCCCTTCCCAACCACTGCTTCCCCTTCATGTCCCTCGACTCTTATAACTGCCATCTGGTTTCTGTACAAATTGTAAATAGCCTTTCGCTCCCTGTATTTTACCCCTGCCACCCTTAGAATTTGAAAGAGAGTATTCCAGTCAACATTGTCAAAAGCTTTCTCTAAGTCTACAAATGCTAGAAACGTAGGTTTGCCTTTCCTTATCTTTCTTCTAAGATAAGTCGTAAGGTCAGTATTGCCTCACGTGTTCCAGTGTTTCTACGGAATCCAAACTGATCTTCCCCGTGGTTGGCTTCTACTAGTTTTTCCATTCGTCTGTAAAGAATTCGTGTTAGTATTTTGCAGCTGTGACTTATTAAGCTGATAGTTCGGTAATTTTCACATCTGTCAACACCTGCTTTCTTTGGGATTGGAATTATTATATTCTTCTTGAAGTCTGTGGGTATTTCGCCAGTTTCATACATCTTGCTCACCAGATGGTAGAGTTTTGTCAGGACTGGCTCTCCCACGGCCGTCAGTAGTTCCAATGGAATATTGTCTACTCCGGGGGCCTTGTTTCGACTCAGGTCTTTCAGTGCTCTGTCAAACTCTTCACGCAGTATCATATCTCCCATTTCATCTTCATCTACATCCTCTTCCATTTCCATAATATTGTCCTCAAGTACATCGCCCTTGTATAGACCCTCTATATACTCCTTCCACCTTTCTGCTTTCCCTTCTTTGCTTAGAACTGGATTTCCATCTGAGCTCTTGATATTCATACAAGTCGTTCTCTTATCTCCAAAGGTCTCTTTAATTTTCCTGTAGGCGGTATCTATCTTACCCCTAGTGAGATAGGCCTCTACATCCTTACATTTGTCCTCTAGCCATCCCTGCTTAGCCATTTTGCACTTCCTGTCGATCTCATTTTTGAGACGTTTGTATTCCTTTTTGCCTGTTTCACTTACTGCATTTTTATATTTTCTCCTTTCATCAATTAAATTCAATATTTCTTCTGTTACCCAAGGATTTCTACTAGCCCTCGTCTTAAGTATTACAAAAGCGGCTCGATGTGGCGACCACCAACGCTTGTTCCAGACATTGTACCTACAAAGCACATTCTAGAACATTCTCTCCGTCCCACCTGGTGTGACTTCAATTTCCAATACAGCGGACATAATTCGAGCCAGCAGATCTCCCTCTGTCTGTACAGCACTGTCGTAAATTAAACTTTGCATAAACGGTGATAAATAGATGTTTAGTTATGTTTCCTTTCGTATTGTTAGCTAATGATTTTACTGCGTCACACCTAATTTTGCTCCCAAAGTGGATGAGTTAAACATCTGAATTGAAAACGTAGTAGAACGGAACGCTTGCGGACATGGGTTCCTGTTCAAAATATTATGCACTCATTCCCCTCTACAAGTCCTAGAAGTTTGTAAATGGAATATCCGGAGACAATGTGTTTCTGCAGGCGACTTCTAACTACTTGCTGAGTCCATACCACGTCGAGTTGCTTCACTACGCCGGGCAATTAGAAGGTCCGACACCTTATTAGAAGGCATTCCATGACTTTTGTCGCCTCAGTGCATGTATATGTATATTTTTAAGCAGTATGTAAGAGTTTTCACTCGCTTGGGAACTTTCAGAGTAGCACACTTTGAGAAACCCGTATTTAGCAGGCCATTCGCGCCGGCTGGGAGAGCGGCCTTTAAAGGGACTTGCAGCTAATCTTTCAGCCTCTGTCGGCGTCTCGGCCACAAAGCCGGGGTCAGAGGTCGGGACAGCGGGGTGCCACACACACACACACACACACACACACACACACACACACGGCCGCCTTTCAACAGGTGGAGAACGGCGCCGCGCGGCCGGGCAACGAACACGCTCATTTTCGCGGGACCTGAGAAGGTGCATGCGCACAGACAATTAGCACCGTCGCGGCGCGTGTAATTAAACGGCCATCACTTAGCCAGGCGTCACACACGCCGCCGGGTTGGCGGCGCGCCCGTCTGCGGCTCTAGTAATTTGGAGGCGTGCGGAGACCCAGCGGAGACCGGCTGCTCGCCTCGCCACGTAATTACGCGCAATTCTGTTGCACTGGCGGCCGACGCTGCAGCTTTTCTTACACTGCTCCCTCGGACGTCGTACCCGCCACTCCGCTACCTCCCTCCTGACTGAGAGATTTTAATTCCTAGCAGGCGTGGCATCTTGCCTCCGGAGTCGAGACTGATAGTGCGTACAAGTGTTGCCGGACTCTACACATTGATAGCCGGTTCGAATCTTTCACGTTCTAGTACAATGAAGCGCCACAGAAACTGGTATAGGCATGCGTATTCAAATACAGAGATATGTAAACAGGCAGAATACAGCCCTGCGGTCGGCAACGCGTATATAAGACAAGTGTCTGGCGTTGTTGTTAGACAGGTTACTGCTACTACGAGGGCGTTTGAAAACTCCGTGCAAAGTCCGAGAGATGGCACCATCGGCGCGTATCGGCGCGTATCGGCGCGTATCATGTTTACTTCGTAGCATCTTTGGAAAGAACGCACACCAAGTTTCAGCCATATTGGTCTATTTATTTGTGTTTGGCATTCCTGTGAATCAACGAAGTTGAGTGATTGTCAAAAAAAGGACGAAAAAGAATTTCGTGTGGTGATTAAAGATTATTTTACAAAACGCAAAACGCCCCAGGAGACTAAAGAGAAGCTCTAAAGCTCTATAAACATTACGGTGACTCGGAACCTTCGATTAGAACAGTTTGTAAGTGGTTTCAAAATTTTCGGAGTGGCCATATGGGCACAGGTGATGCTGAACATTCTGGACCCCCTGTGGAGGTCACGACTCCAGAAATCATTGATAAAATCCTTGATATGGTGATGGATGACAGAAGAATTAAGGTGCGTGAGATTGCTAGTGCTGTGGCCATCTCGAATGAACGGGTATATAATATTTAGCATAAATATTTGGACATGAGAAAGCTATCCGCAAGATGGGTTCCGAGATTGCTCACGCTTGACCAAAAACGGAATCGTGTGAAGTGTTGCAAGGATGGTTTGCAGCTGTTCAGGAAGAATACGCAGGACTTTAAGTGTCGTTTCGTCACTGTGGATGAAACATGGATACATTACTATACTCCTGAGATCAAACAACAATCTAAACAATGGGTTATCAAGAGAGAATCGGCACCGAAAAAGGCGAAGACCAGTCCTTTGGCCGGAAAGGTTATGCCGACTGTCTTTTGGGATTCGCAAGGGATAATCCTCATCGATTATCTGGAAAGGGGTAAAACTATTACAGGTGCATATTATTCATCGTTATTGGACTGTTTGAAAACAGAGCTGCAAGGAAAACGTCGGCGATTTGACCGTAAAAAAGTCCTGTTCCTTCACAACAATGCACCAGCACCTGTTCCATCACGACAATGCGCCAGCACACACCTCAGCTGTTGTGGTCGCAAAATTGTTGGAAATAGGATTCCAACTCGTTGCACATCCCTCCTATTCTTCAGACTTGACTCCCTTGGACTACTATTTGTTCCCCAATTTGAAGAAATGGCTTGCAGGACAAAGATTTTATTCAAACAAGGAGGTGACTGCACAAATTAATAGCTATTTTGCAGACTTAGACAGTTCCTATTATTCGGAAGGGATCAACAAATTAGAACAGCGTTGGACGAAGTATATAAGCCTAAAAGGAGACTATGTCGAAAAATAAAAAGGTTTATTCCAAACACGTAAGTAGTTTTTTATTTTTTGCACGGACTTTTCAAACGCCCCTCTTACAATGGCGGGTTATCAAGATTTAAGTGCGTTTGAACGTGGCGCTGAAGTCGGCACACGAGCGATGGGACACAGCGTCTCCGAGGTAGCGATAAAGTGGGAATTTTCCCGTACGACCAATTAACTAGTGTACCGTGAATATCAGGAATCCTGTAAAACATCACCTACCCAACATCGCTGCGCCCGGAAAAAGATCCTGCAAGAACGGGACCAACGACAACTGAAGAGAATCGTTTAACGTGACAGAAGTGTAACCCTTGAGCAAATTGCTACAGATTTCAATGCTGGGCCATCAACAAGTGTCAGCGAGCGAAACATTCAACGAAACAGCATCGATCTGTGCGTTCGGAGCCGAAGACACAGTCGCGTACCCTTGACGATTGCACGACACATAGCGTTGAGCCTTGCCTGGGTCCGTCAACAGCGACATTGAACTTCTGATGTCTGGAAACATGTGGCCTGGTCGCACGAGTCTCGTTTCAAATTGTATCGAGCGGATGGACGTGTACGGGTATTGAGGATACCTCATCAATCGATGGACCCTGGGTGTCAGCATGGGACTGTTCAAGCTTGTGCAGGCTCCGTAATGTTGTGGGGCGTGTGCAGTTGGAGTGATATGAGACCCCTGATACATCTAGATACGACTCTATCAGGTGACACGTACGTAAGCATCCTGTCCGATCACCTGCATCCTTTCATGTCCATTGTGCATTCCGACGGACTTAGACAATTGCAGCAGGATAATGCGACACCCCGCACGTCCAGAATTCCTTGGCTCCAGGAACGCTCTTCTGAATTTACACACTTCCACTGGCCCCTAAACTCCCCAGATATTTAACATTTTGAGCATATCTGGGATGGCTTGCAACGTGCTGTTCAGAAGAGATCACGCGCACTCGTACGAAATTATGGACAACCACGCAGGACTCCCTCTAGCACTACTTCAGACATCAGTCGACGCCATGCTACGTCATGTTGCGGCAGTTCTATTCGATCGCAGGTGCCCTACACGCTATTCTGCAGATGTACCAGTTTCGTTGGTTCTTCAGTGTATATTTGAGGTCTGTTCAAACAATTCCGGAACACTCGTAATTTCGCGCCAATGGTGTGTTGAATCGAAATGCGGTTGGCACCGGTGCACACGCCTGTGTTTAATATGTAACTGCCGAAAGTTGCGTTGTTGTATGTCTGTTAGTTATTGTTTACCGCTGTATAGAGTAGAGCTTTGTGTCGTGCAGTTTGCGGAGTTCGGAATGGTAAAGTTTGAGAAGCAACGCGTCTGCATTATACTTTAGCGTGAAACTCAGGAAACCCTTTACAGAGACATATCAAATGATGCTGGAGGCCTACGGTGATGAGAGCTTAAGCCATGCGCCGTGTTACGGATGGTTCGCACGGCTTAAAAACGGTCGGACGGAAGTTAAAGATGACCCTTATTCCGGACCACCTTCGACGTCTACTGGCGACGCTTTCACTGACAATGAAGTATTAGTTCATCATGAATTCGTGACACAGGAACAAGCTGTTAATCGATGATACTATCGGAACGTGTTGGAAGCTTGTGACAAAATGTGAGAAGGAAACGGCCTGAAATATGTCGAGATAATTCGTGGTTCTTACATCACAGTAGCGCACCCTCACATTCATCCTGCTGATGCATGGCTATTGCAAAAAAAACGAAATCACCATGCTGCCTCATCCTCCGTACTCTCCAGACCTGGCTCCAGCGTACTTTTTTTTATTTCAAAGGTTGAAAACCCAGTTGAAAGGACGAAGATTTACAACAATAGGCGAAATAAAAGAAAATTCGCAGACGGTGCCTCATGTGATCCAGCAAGAGGACTGCTTCCGGAAGAGGATACGGCGTTGGGCGGTGTATCAATTCTGGAGGAGAGTATTTCGAGAAGACCTTGCACAACAACTAAAATATAAGCGTAGAATAATTTTGAGGACAAAGTTCCGAATTTTTTGAACATACGGCGTACACTGTGGATTATGGGTGAAGGGCAATAGACAGATTCGATATTTCTAGATTCACAGAAAGTGTTTGACACAGTGTCCACATTGCAGACTTTTATTGAATGTACGAGCATGTGGAATACGTTCCCAGATATGTGAGTGGCTCGAAGACGTCTTCAGTAAACCCAGTATGCTGTCCTCGAGGGCGAGTGTTCATCAGCAACAAGGGTATCGTCAGGAGTACCCCAGTAATGTGGCAGGACGCTATTATCCTCTGTATACATAAATGATTCGGCCGACAGGTTGGGCAGCAATCTACGGTTGTTTGCTGATGATGCTGTGGTGTACGGGAAGGTGTCGAAGCTGAATGACTGTGAGAGAACAGAAGGTGGCTTAGACAAAATTTCTAGTTGGTGTGACAAGTGTAGAAAAAAGGTAAGTTAATGCGGATGAGTTGGAATAACAAACCGTAATATTCAGATACAGCATTATTAGTGTCCTGCTTGATACAGTCTCGTAGTTTAAATATTTGGGCGTAGCGTTGCAAAGAGATATGAAATCATACGAGGAAGTGAAGATTGTGGTAGGGACGGCGAATGGTCGACTTCGGTTTGTTGGTAGTATTTTAGGAAAGTGTGGTTCATCTGTAAAGCAGACCGCATGTAGGACGCTAGTGCGACCTGTTCTTGAGTACTACTCGAGTGTTTGGCATCCGCAACAGATCGGATTAAAGGAAGATATCGAAGCAATTCTGAGGCGGGCTGCTAGATTTGTTACCGGTAGGTTGGAACGACACACAGGTACTACAGAAATGCTGCAGGAACTCAAATGGGAATCCATAGAGGGGAGGCAACGTTGTTTTCGAGGTACACTATTGAAAAAATTTAGAGAATCGGCATTTGAAATTGACTGCAGAACTGTGCTACTGCCGCCAACATACATTTCGCAGAAGGACGACGAAGATAAGATTCGAGAAATTACGGCTCATACGAAATCATATGCACTGTTGTTTTTCCTTCGCTTTGTATGCGAGTGGAACAGGAAAGAAAACGAATATAGTGGTATAGCGTACCCTCTGCCATGCGCCGTATGCTGGCTTCCGGAATATGTATGTAGATGTAGATCAAGTTATTAGGAAGACGGACGTTGGTATGGAATTGTGCCGATAATGTTACTTTTCGATCGAGCACGTGTGCTTTCAAGGAGTGACGTGGGAGGAGCTAAGACCATAGGCATCAGAAAGGGGAGGGATTTGGGGGGGGGGGAGGTGGGAGAGGCCAAGGGAGGGGATAGTTGCCTCTCCTGGAATCAATGGTACACTCTTTTTATTCATTACAGATTTCTCACATATTTTTAGGTACGACTATCTGTTCCTCTACTACACCATAGTTCTCTCATCGCGGAATGTAAGGAACTATTGTGGCTTTAGCAATGACTATAGTGATATCGTCAAGTTTCACATACTGCTCAGGAAAATGCGACACCTTCATTTTCAGACAGTGCGCTGAAGTTATTCCAAAGCTGCTTGAAATAGACAGAAATGTGTGGTATGTAGGAATGAAAAACGTAATGGATGTAAGTTCTCTCAGGAATGCCATAGGGATTAGTGTTAGACCCACTTTTGTTTTCCTTTTACGTCAATGACATTTCGTCGGTTTTGTCATTCCGTAAGTATCGTTTCCATGCCGACAATCTCCAGATTGTAGATACTCTCATCAAGAAAATTTTTGCATCACCCTAGCTCCCAGAACTCCTGAAGACAGACCTTAACTGTGAATATTGTATCACAGACACAGTCCCTTTGACTGTTCAGAGATGTCATTAAACCCGCCCAAAGATGTAAACAACCATGCATGAGCAGCGCCTATTAGACGGAGGGGGTCCGACGGCCGATCAGTTTCAGTCATTCCACCAGAATGGAGGTACTCGGCTCCTGTTGTCTGTAGTTCAACCATGGCTAGATGGTCAATACCGCGGTTCGATCGCGTCCGCATTGTTACTTCGTGCCAGGAAGGGCTCTCAACAAGGGAAGTGTCCAGGCGTCTCGGAGTGAACGAAAGTGATGTTATTCAGACATGGAGGAGATACAGAGAGATAGGAACTGTCGATAACATGCCTCGCTCAATCCGCCCAAGGGTTACTATTGCAGTGGGCGACCGCTACCTACGTATTACGGCTGACAGCAACGCCACCATGTTGAATAATGCTTTTCGTGCAGCCGCAGGATGTCATGTTACGACTCAAGCTGTGCGCAACTTCGCTCCCGAAGTCCATGGCGAGGTCCATCTTTGCAACCACGACACTGTGCAGCGAGGTACAGATGGGCCCAACAACATGCCGAATGGACCGCTCAGGATTGGCATTACGTTCTCTTCGCCTATGAGTGTCGCATATGCCTTCAGCGAGACAATCGTTGGAGACGTGTTTGAAGGCAACCCCGTCAGGCTGGACGTCTTAAACACACTGTTCAGCGAGTGCAGCAAGGTGGAGGTTCCATCCTGTTATGGGGTGGCATTATGTGGGGCCGACGTACGCCGCTGGTGGCCATGGAAGGCGTCGTAACGTCTGTACGATACTTGAATGCCATCCTCCTGACGATAGTGCAATCATATCGGCAGCATATCGGCGAGGCATTCGTCTTCATGGACGACAATTCGCGCCCCCATCGTTCACATCTTGTGAGTGACTTCCTTCAAGATAACGACATCGCTCGACTATAGTGGCCAACATGTTCTCCAGCTATCAACCCTATAGAACATGCTGGGGATAGATTGAAAAGGGCTGTTTATGGACGACGTGACCCATCAACCATTCTGAGGAATCTTCGCCGAATCGCCATTGAGGAGTGGGACAATCTGCACCAACAGTGCCTTGATGAACTTCTAGAAAGTATGCCACTTTGAATAGAGGCATGCATCAATGCAAGAGGACGCTCTACAGGGTATTAGAGGTACCGATGTGTACAACAGACTGGACCACCACCTCTGAAGGTCTAGCTGTATGGTGGTACAAAATGCAATGTGTGATTTTAATGAGCAATAAAAAGGGAGAAAATGATGATTATGTTGATCTCTATTCGAATTTTCTGTACAGGTTTCGGAACTGTTGGAACCGAGATGATGCAAACCTTCTTTTTGATGTATGTGTAAAAACTGTGATCGACCAGATGAACGATGGTCTTCAGTGGTAACGTGGAAGAAAATTCTGAGGCTTAAAGTAAATGCGGGAAACGTCTCAAGTAATCTTAGTATCACATCAGAAATGAAAATGTCGGAATTCTGCGAACAGTTGCGTCCCATTCTGCTCGACGTCAGAAAACAATGAAAACTTGAGTGTAAGTTTGGGTGAGCTGTCCGACTGGGCACAGAATACTGTCAACACATGCCTGGAGACTTCCGACCGCCGCTGTGCTCGCATAAAGTTTCGGACCGTATTTCCACAGGATATGAAATGTAATCTCGTGCAATCGCTCGTTCTACCGAACCTCCACTACTGTGATGTAGTTCGTCATGGCATGAGTAGTGAAAACATAAGACACTTACAGCTGACGACGAATGCTTGTGTGCGTTACAACATTCATCGAAATGACCCTGCCAGTATCTCATACTTCCAGTTATGGTGCTTGCGGACAGACGAGTTACACGATTACCACACGCTATGTTTACTTCACTGGTCACCAGTATGCAAACACCTGAGTATCTCGCACCAGAGATTAAATACCTTTCATGCTACAATACTGGAAACAAATTGTCCATCTTACCTAGTATCCCAGCTGTGACAGTCCATAAAACAAAACCCACTCAAACTCCTTCGCCGTCGTCGCTGTCTGCCTCTGAAATAATCTGTTCTGCACTCTGCGCACAATTTAAAGCCCTCTTACTTATAAGAAGTAATTTAAGTCCTTGCCTCCGACACACTCATAACGTTTCCCCAGAAATTAACGTTTATGACCAACGTTCCTTCTGTCAAATAATAATGCCATTGTTCCCGGCTTCCCTCGGTTACGCTCCTTTCTCTTTTTCCTTTCTCTATGAATCACGACACTTTCTTTTCCTCACATTCGATCTTCCTTCCCTCCCTACTCCACCCTCGTCACTCGCACCCATTGCTGTTAGCACTCATAACTAGAAACTTAATTTACTGTAATTTTGAAAATTTTTATCTGCTTATCATGTATCAATATTGAAAGTTATGTAAATAATTAAAAATAAGACTGAAAGTAATCTTTAAATAATAAAAATATGACTGACGTACTGTTTTTGATTGTAAGCTCTGAGCTGTAATAATAAATGACCTGTCGTAATGAAACTTGTACTGTCGTAATGTGAAGGCAAAGCTCCACTGTGATAATAATTAGTTGTCGTAATGTAAAAAGAAGTCTTTCGTATTTTAAAAGTTAGCAGTCTGACTGCAACAATTTTGAAAAGTGTAAACTGCCTGGATAATGAACTTTGACATAATTGAAAGTCAATGTCGTCTGAATAGGGCCTCCCGTCGCGTAGACCGTTCGCCGGGTGCAAGTCTTTCGATCTGAAGCCACTTTGGCGACTTGCGCGTCGATGGGGATGAAATGGTGATGATTAGGACAACACCCAGTCCCTGAGCGTAGAAAAATCTCGACTCAGCCGGGAATCGAACCCGGGCCCTTAGGATTTACATTCTGTCGCGCTAACCACTTTTTTTGGGGGGGGGGGGGGGGGCTACCATCTCTCCTTCTAGCCCTTCCATTCTCTCTCCTTCATGCGCCTTCTTCGGCGAGCTTCAATGCCCCACCTCTAGCACTTAGCTACCGGCTACCGGGGGCGGACAACTAATACAACACAGAAAATCTAACAGTCTCTCAACGACATAAGTTGGCACTGATTGAATAAAAAAACATGAAAATATTTAGTCCTTACCTGTATTGTGCCCAAATCTGGATAACGCGTTGCAGTACTACTCTGTCTTGCGCGTCGCTGTGCTAAAGCTGCAAATTACTGTATTCACACACAGACACTCGTGAGGTGCGATGTTTTCTCTGTTAGTTGCAAATCGAAGTCTTTGCCGAACACGCTTGGTTTCTGTTTTACTATTGAAAAACCCAAGATCAATTAAAAGTCGTAAAAGAAAAGTGTGTGAAAAATGAGATATGGGTTTAAATGATAACACTAAGTTTTTCTTGTTTACTGTGAAAAAGTGCTCATGGCTAAATTTAATGAACGTCTTAACATCCAAACAATACACTTTCCTATCTTTCAAATCTAGCAACTCTCAGTACAATAACCAATAATGAAAAAAAAAGAGACATCAATATAATATTCACCTCTGACATTCCACTTCTGGTTACACTTCACTTAGTTCCATTAAACTGCCCCTTTCACAAATCAGTTTCCGTTACCATCTTGATATAATCATGTTCATTAAACACTTTCATAAACTGAGACTTTACATTTGAAACATAACATTACAATTCCTTCCTCACTCTAATACAGCTTAACATTATCTGCTCCTGCACCTCCGCGCGCACCAAAGATAATAGCCCAACTATGCAATACAGCTTTACAATGTCGCTGCTCGCTCACGATCGATTCAGATACCAAAATTATACCTGACACCTATCACTATGAACTGTGTATATGTGTTTTTTTAGCTATACTATTGTAAATTTTGATTTCGAAATGCAGTATAACGTGCTTATCGAAATCTTCTTCTTTCAAAACGTAACCACAGCTTTATTCTTTCAGCAGTCCTTTTCATCTCCTTGTATGAAGAGCATCACCTCTCACTGACCATTTTTTCTTTTTTATGTCTAACAGTATATTCTTGGTCCTCCCCTCGTTTTCTTCCCTATGGTCTTGCCTTCGAAAATGTTTTGTAGCAGAATATCAAGTCTAATTAAAAGTTATTTCTTCTTTCCTATTCGTATAGAACCATCTTATTCGTTTTCCTGTTAGTCCAGCTAGTTCTTGTAATTTTCTTCCAGAACCACGTTTCTACAGCTTCGGGGCGACCTTCTCCTGGTTTGCTAACGTCAAGGTTTGCCATCCCTGTCTCAGGTCTTTACAAATCTGTACGTCTATTGTTTTCTTCCAAAAGGCTACCAGAATAATTAAATTCGGTTCCTTGTCGAGTTTCTCACTGCCCACATTTACGTCGGTCTTACCTCCACCACTGTTCTTGTCTACAACCAAAACTTACGCCTTCTTGGTAATTATTTTTGGTTTTAATTTTGCTGTCTCTTGTTTTGCGATCTTAAGCATTTTATTTAGATCCATATCTGAGTCTGTCACTACTGCTATGTCATCGGCATGTTTGATTCCGTGGAAATGAATACCAGTAATTTTGATCCCAGTCGTCTGTCCTTCCATTGCAGTTACTGACTTCTCGATGAACGAATTAAATAATTAAGGAAACAGAGGGCATCTCTGTCTTATTCCTCTTGTGATTTTTGCTTCTTTCTTGCTACGACTAATATACAGTTCAGTACTTTGACTTTTGTATACACTCAAAATCAATCGCCTTTCCTTCCATTTTGGTTCCATTCTGCGTATTTATTTAAATAATAGCTCTCAATAAACCACATCAAATGCTTTTTCTACTTCAATAAATATTATATATGTTTTTCTGTTTTGTTCTGATAATGTTTCAAAATACGAAGCAGTGCCAGTATTTCTTCTCTCGTTACTTCCACTGTTCTGAAGCCAAATTGATCAATAGTTAAGTTTCAATCTATTTTCGTTTTAAAGTTGTCTTTTGATGCAATGTTTTTATGGATATGACAGAAAAACTAGTGTTCTGTAATGTGTACAGTGCTTCACATTCGCCCTCTTTGATAATGAAATATTTCTACTTTTTGTTTTTTTATCACAGTAACTAATTTACTTTTGATATTGTCACTACTGTTCTGCAGGAGCTCTGCAGATCTGTCTCTATACTGGTTGCATTATTTGATTTCAATTTATTTATTGCAAGGAAAACTCTTATTTCTTTATGGGTTGTCCAAGTTTCTCATCTTCAATACGCTTATCTAAACTTTCAATTTCAGCACCACTCTCCTGGTGCATCTGTTCCACCTCTCACTTACATCTTCTATGTTAAACAGCAGTTTCCCATTTGTATCTCTCATAGTGTCTTGGTTCTCCGTCTTTGTGGCAACAGTTCAATCTTGGAGTTAACTTCATCCTGTTCTCCATATTTAAAATTATGGTTCATTTCAGTTTTTCCAAGCCGCTTTCTTTCTCTAAACGGGCAAATTGTAGTTATCTTTTTGGTTGTTTTATAATGGTCAGGGCTTTTTTCTTTTAGTATGTTTCTTTTGTAAGTTCTAACGTTTCAGAGGTCATTCATGATTTCCTGGTACCTGACACGTCTCTGGCCGCATTTGTTATATTTGACTTGATAACATCTCAGCTGTGTTCTTCTTTGCGTGAGTCCACTGTTGCGTGATTGAACTCCTACGCAGCTTCTATATGATGTCCATTTCATTGGTATACTGTTTATATTTCTGACATCTGAATTTGTACTTTTCCACAGCAAGTGTATAGTCGCTATCTACAGTATATTAGTATTTGGGCAACTATGATAAGATATTACATAGTTCCTGTACGTCTGCTTTACTATTATGTAAACAAGCAAGTATTCCTCACTATCAGCACGAGACTGCCACGTTTAGCGTCTTGTCTTTGGAGTTCCATAACACGTGTTTGTTATAACTGTCTCATGTTGTTCGAAATATTCTAATAATTTCTCAGCTCTTAAGTTCATTCTTCCCAATCCGAACTTATCAGCACATTTGTAGTTCTTTTGTATGCCTGGTAACAAATTAAAACCCCCCATGGGAATAACATTGTCTTTGGTGCTTATCAGTTCCATTCATTTTTCGATGGAGTCATAATTTTTTTCAGTTTCTTCAACATTACTATTTGTCGTGGTAAATATACTTGAGTTATTGTTATGTCAACTGGGCTGGATTTTAACGTTATCATTAACGTCCTATCACACATATGGTATGTGCTCATTAGATTATTCACCAATTTCTTTATTAATGCAACAGCTACTCCATTTTTCACTGCCTGTAGGTTTCCATTATCAATTATTCCGAAATTTTTGACCCTTGGGGACCAAAACTCATGGTCAGCTACCATTCATACATCACTTGATTCTGCCATGCCTGCTGCACAACATGATATGTCCAAGTGAATCTTTGATTTGGTAACTTCCCGTCGTTTTCCGCGTCTATAGCCCGTCGGCGTTGGTAGCTCCTGCGCCTTCAGGGATAGTTTCGGATCCAAAATATTTTACAAAAGAGCCTTCAAGGAAGTGAAGGAAACTTTATAAAGGCCAAGTATAACATCAAGAGATTCAACGCCAAAGTTCGTTTCTGGTCACCGTGTTTACAAAAGAAAACGTTTGGGTCTTCCCCTTGCCTTCAGAAGATTGTCGAAGAAATTTTAATGGGGCAGTCGGTGATAGTATATTCTCAAATTTCTTTCACCGCATAGAGCTTACATAATTTGGAAGAGAAACTATTAAGTTAATTTTCAGAACTGAACTCTGAAGCTGAAAACGGGCATAGATGGATATTTAATCCTTTTTTGGATTTGTCAGTACAACTGGCTAACGTGAACACGAGAAGGAAAAATCTTGGATTCTGCTGCTGACGAAATCCGAATTTAATTCACAATAGATTGACTTCTTTTGGATGAAGAGAAAAAAAGAATATCCACAGCTGGCAAGGGAAACATCGAAATTATTAGTGTCATTTGCCACTTCCTACATGTGTGAATTAGCGTTCTCTTTAGTGGTGAACACACAAATTAAGAAGAGAAGTTTGCTTTAATTAGAAAATGATTTGGTTATTTGTGTCTCAAAAATGAAATCACGATTTAAAAAATAGTTAATAAATAAGCAGCACAGGCTTCTCATCGAAACTGTTGTATTTTTATTGTAGTGTGGGACATACAACCCTTGCTTACTGTTACCTACCTAGGTGGCACGACTGACAGATGTCACTGGTGTCACTCTACGTGTAAAAGTTATTAAAAGCAATAAAATCCTAGTGACCGTCAAGTAGGATTTTAAATAGCACAAACGAGAGATTTTAGTGGTGGTCGTTTGCGTGTACAACCTAGACGTGTTGCGCGCTGCCTCGTAGAGGCGTTCGTCCACGACACACTGATCGCATCCCAGGCTTTATGGTCTGGGTGCGAGAAGTTACAACTCGTTCACCTTTCGTGTTTCTGGAAAGGACGCTAACCAGAGCTTGGTATGTGCATAATGTTGTTAGGCTTATTATTTTGTCGTTTGTGCTATAGGAAAGGTGATGTGGTGTTCAAGCAGAATAAGGCTCGCCCACACACTGCCAGTGAAACTCAACATGCTCTGCAAGACTTTTTTCCTATCGAGCGAGTGTGGGATATGATTGAACTAGAAGTGACTCGTGCTGTTCGTCAACAAACAACTCTTACACAACTGAGTGAACAGCTCGAGCAGACGTGGCATAACGTATCCCAAAACAGTGTTCGCCATCTGTACAATCGACTGGCTGCCAGAGTCATCGCCTGCATTGCCACCCGTGGTGGCTACACTACCTGATACCTCGAAACCGCTTGTGCTATTGGTCTGTTAATGTAATTATTTCGTGTATTCCACCTGCAATGTTGCAACAGTTAATCTTGATTGCATTGGAAGCCTCTAAAGGGGTGTACAATTTTTTTTAGTAATGTACTTTTGAAAGGAAGGAAGTGGTAAACATTGGCTAAAGGCGCTAATTCCAAATGAAGACAATCTTTGAAGCTGTTTATCCTTTTAACCCGGTTCAAAATGGTTCAAATGGCTCTGAGCACTATGGGACTTAACATCTATGGTCATCAGTCCCCTAGAACTTAGAACTACTTAAACCTAACTAACCTAAGGACAGCACACAACACCCAGCCATCACGAGGCAGAGAAAATCCCTGACCCCGCCGGGAATCGAACCCGGGAACCCGGGCGTGGGAAGCGAGGACGTTACCGCACGACCACGAGATGCGGGCTTTTAACCCGGATCACTAAACAGACAGACCTGACCCGCGCCGGTATCGACGCGTGAACTCTATCGTTCCCAGGAGCGGGAGTCATGCTGTCTGCAGAACGAATTCGCCCGGGTATTAACAACCAACGGTCCGAGTGCCGGTCAGCCTGTATGTGGTTTTTAGGCGGTTTCTCACATCCCACTAGATGCATACCGAGCTGGTTCCTATTGTCCGTCTCAGATACATGCCACGCAAACATTTAGTGCACTTTCTCACACTTCCACGCAGAATTTACCCAATATGCAGACACATTGTTTGCCCTGTTTTTCCCTGGGCGGTGAATAGCAGACCGATGCCCTTAACTATTTGATCTCCTTGAATACTTACTCAGCATCAGCACCAGTTACAAGTGACTACGAAACGTCCATTTCAACATACATTTGCATAACAAAGAGCAATGTTCATCTTCATTAACATCGTATTCCGTGAGTCACTGGATAGTGTATAGCAGAGCGTACTTCTGCTGCCACAATCTAATCCCCCCTTCCCCGTCCTACTCGCGCATAGAGTGTGGGAAGAATGATCGTCGGTAGACATCTGCATTCGCTCTATTTCGCGTCGTACTCATTACGCGACATGTATGTGGGAGGAAGTAATATGTAGTCCGACTCTTCCCGGAAAGTAGTCTCTCAAAATTTCAGTAGTAAACCTCTCTTTGATACACAACGCATCTCTTGTAGCGCCTGCCACTGGAGTTTATTGAGCATCTTTGTAACGATCTCACGCCGACTAAACGATCCCGTGACGGAATTTAACGGACTTAGTTGGATCTTCTCTATCTCTTCTATCAGTCTTACTTGTAGGGATCCCATATTGATGAACAGTACTCAAGAATCTGTCGAACAAGTGCCTTATAAACCACTTCCTTCGTGGACTACTTAGATTTCCTTAAGATTCCCCATGTGAATCTCAGTCTGGTTTCTGCTTTTCCTACTATTTGTTTTATGTGGCCATTCCACTTAACGTCGCTCTGCATAGTTACTCATAGATATTTTACGGTAGATACTGCTCTCAGCAGTTTGTTATCAATGGTGTAGTTGTACAGTAGCGATTTTTCTTTGTATCTGCAATATTGTTAAAAAATGGTTCAAATGGCTCTGAGCACTACGGGACTTAACATCTGAGGTCATCAGTCCCCTAGAACTTAGAACTACTTAAACCTAACGAACCTAAGGACATCACACACATCCATGCCCGAGGCAGGATTCGAACCTGCCACCGTAGCAGTCGCGCTGTTCCGGACTGAAGCGTCTATAACCGCTCGGCCACTACGGCTGGCATTGAAATATTGTACATTTATTCACGTTCAGGGTCAACTGCCAGAGCCTGCGCCATCCATCAATCTGCGGGTCATTCTGCAAATCGATACTGTCTTCTGGCGTTGCTACTTTGTTACAGACAACCGCATCATCTGTGAATACTCTTAAAGAGCATCCGACGCTTTCCACTAGATTATTAATATTCATTGTAAACTATAAAGGTCCTAAAATTATACAGAGTGTAGCAACCAGTTGCGGAAAGATAATTTATTTATCTTGTGGCAAATCGATGTCGACTGATATCAGTCATCATCGATGCATTTTCTAACCGATAAGTGGAGGTACTGTCCTTAGCAGATTTCTATCATGAAGTAATGTGTGCTAAGAATTAACAAACGTGTAGCAATATCGTCAAGACTTCAGCAGTCTGCACAAACCTTGTCACACTTCCATGTCACTTTCCCTTGAACGTCTTGAAAGGTTCATTATAACTTTAAATAACATATGCGTCCAGGTTTTGGTTTAAGAGTTTCGCGTGATATCAAAAATATAGTGCTGTGGTGACTGTTAATAATTTCACGCAAAGAAAATATCGCCGAACATCATAGAGCCTCATCTACTACGAATCAAACCTTCTGCGGAGTCCCCTTCGAATACTACGTCAGGTCTATCAAAAACATGCGAATCTTGCATTATTTACACCCTGACGTAAACTTTATTTCTCTAGCCAGATAATCTTTTTTCAGTATTCCACTGTTCCACGATGGTGCAAGTTTTTCCGCAGCAGCTTTGGAGACATGACTCAATAAAGGTCTCTTAGATGCAGCTCTGCTCCAAGCGTCCACTATTCAAGCGAAATCCTTTTTTGTATTACTCTTTTGATCTCTGCTTAACTAATATGTGCAACAGCCTCCACACCGTGTTTTACATATTGTGTTTTTTCTAGGCCTACTACTTCCTCCCCCTCCCACCCCCCTTCCGCCCCTCCCTTGCGTCTCTGTCCAGGACAAATACTGCCAGATGACGTAGCAAGTTTCTCATTAACCTTTCCCTTATTCTCTTAAGGACCAACCGTAAGGTCCTTTCCTATCTACGACTAAATGCCTTTTGAATTGTTTCTGAAGGGAATGTTGAAATGTTTACTCTATACATATTCATCCCGCAGGCTACTTTATGTGCACACTTAATTTCTGACATCCGTTGGTAGCGCTGCATTTCAAATTCAGCTAGTTTCTTCTCCCTATGCGAGGGCCCACGTTTCACTTCCGTGCAATTGTGTTCTCCAGACCTAAACTTCTTCCTGGTTTCCTCATCAATATCTTATACCTGTGGATTCCATATACAGAAAAAAATTCTCTTTCTTCTCTTTGCTTGTGCCAGTATACTTTTGGCATTTCCATGGCTTCGGCCATAATGTATACTCGTAATTCCCAGTTGAAAAATATCTTTCAGTTCTTGAATTTCAGTATCTTTGTTACTTTAGATGTGAATCATGTCATTATTCTCTACTGTTCATCACATTCGTCTTTGCTCTCGTTATCGTTAAGCCATATTCCACGCTAAGTACGTATTCCAGTTCCTTTCAGTGCATCTTCTAAGCCTTACCTACGTCCGCACAAAAGAGCTCTGCCTCGTCTGCGAACCTCTGCATTGGTATCTATTCCGCCAGAACTTTTATGTCTATTTGGAAAATTTATCTCGCTTTCTTTAGTACATCTTTGATGTTCAAATTGAACAACGATGGTGCTAACATACAACCCAACTTTAACCCATCTTACCACCAACATGTCTTTCTTAACTTTTGTTACTCTTACTTGGGTTTTGTTGATGTTGTATAGACATTTGTCTCTGTGCTTTAGGCCCAATGCTCCTAGAAATATGAGTATCTTATTTCACTTTACATTGTGGAAGGCAATCTCTAGAAACACAAACGCTAGGAAGATACACTAATTTTTCTTAATCCGCCTTCCATTATTAAAAGGAACGTCACAATTTCTTCTCAGGTACCTACTCCTTTCCTGAAATAAAACTGCAATAATTATCACATCCTTTTAAATGTTTCACAAGGAAGTTAGTTTCCACGAACAAAGAATACAATGTCGCCTCCGATTACATTTTTAATTCCTCTTTCTGCAATCATTTTGCCGCACCCAATAACACAGAACTCTCATCGCAACAAAAAACCGTAGACGACGATCCACGACTAGCTCCGTCTGTCCTCTTCTCTCCTGACGAACGGTAAACGCTAAGCGTATACTGGATGATCAGAAATAGTCTGAAACGCTTGTGAGTATGTTACAGGGTAGATTGAGCTGAGAAACAGTTGTCCAGAAAGAAATTCGATACTTTGAGCCGTTTTCGAGTTAATTGGCTCTGAAGTTAGTCTGCTAGGCCGTTGCATGAGCAAATTCAAACGGCCCACCAGAGACGGTATCGCCAAATGTATTTCTCGTTTAGTTTCCTAAAATCGAATAAGAGAGCGATACAAAAATTGGGCAAGGGGCGGTAGAAAGTATTGTAGCGTAACAAGCGGCTGAGCAGTCTAGTGCGCTGTCATCTACGCTATGAGAACAACTGACACTAATTGCATTTCTTAGGTAGCTTGAATTTGCACGCGCAGCGGTCTGACTAACTTCAATGCTAAGTAACTCGGAAACACTGCAACGTATGGAATTTTTTTATGAACAATTGTTTCTCAGTGCAACCTACCCTGCAATACTCATACAAGTTTTTCAGATCTCTTCTGACAAGCCTATACATGCCCTATTACCTTGACATGATATTCCTTCGCATATTTTCAGTGTCTTATGTTCCTAAAAGTTCACCGGAATGTCTTGTAGGAAAATCAGGTACTCTATGCCAGTTAAGAGGGGTGGGTAGATATATGCGCCAATGAAAGGACAATCTGCCCATTCACTGGTGACGAACGTGCGATTAAATCCTAAATGCACAAGAATATGAGACGTTAAGGCTCATTTGGTCTCATATGCAGTTCCGTCATTGAAATCGTATGAGTCTGAAAGAAGAGTCGAATTAGTTTTCCTCGTAGGGGCAAAATCTCTCCAGAAACATACACTTAAAAACTTTTATGTATACCGAGATCCAATTAAAACATTTACGAGCGGTTCAATAAGTACAGCAACACATTTTCTATGAAATCAGATTGGTTTTATTCACGATTTCAATACACACCCTTTTGGCTCCAAAACCCTATTTTTCAACATAATCTCCGACCAACGTGGCGGCCTTGCGCTACCTTACTGGGACGGTCTGTATGCGCGCATGGTGCCACTCTACTTGTCGACGCCGCAGCCAACGTGTTGCTGTATCAGTAACCTTCCCATCTCCCACTTACTGCTGCCAGTGAAGTGTATCCTTCTTCTGTTAAGTGACGAGGAACCCAGCGGAACACATACCTTGCCTTAACTGGTGGACGACTGCGTCAGCACCGCTAACACAGACGTCCAGTTGTGCAGCGAGATTTTTGGTCGTGATCCGTCTATCACCTCGAATGAGAGTGTCCACACGTTCCAACATAGCGGGAGTCAGCTGTGTGCTGCCGGCTGGCACGCGAGAGATCGGACAGCTTTTTCGCACCCACGTTGCGGTGATGACAGAGCCTCGTTAAACGACTCACCATACTTTTGATCACTGCCAGGTCTCTGTTGACATTCCGCATGTGCCTATGAATATCTGCGACGCTCTGGTTTTCCACCAAAATAAACTCAATGACAGCTCTCTGTTTGGAATGCAGCTCCTTTACAGATTGCATTTTGAAGGATACGTATGGCACCACAACCTTTAGGAAATTGAAACTTCCTTGCAGATTAAAACTGTGTGCCCGACCGAGACTCGAACTCGGGACCTTTGCCTTTCGCGAGCAAGTGCTCTGCCATCTGAGCTACCGAAGCACGACTCACGCCCGGTCCTCACAGCTTTACTTCTTTTCTCAGATGGCAGAGCACTTGCCCGCGAAAGGCAAAGGTCCCGAGTTCGAGTCTCGGTTGGGCACACAGTTTTAATCTGCCAGGAAGTTTCATATCAGCGCACACTCCACTGCAGAGTGAAAATCTCATTCTGGAAACATCCCCCAGGCTGTGGCTAAGCCATGTCTCCGCAGTATCCTTTCTTTCAGGAGTGCTAGTTCTGCAAGGTTCGCAGGAGAGCTTCTGTAAAGTTTGGAAGGTAGGAGACGAGATACTGGCAGAAGTAAAGCTGTGAGGACTGGGCGTGAGTCGTGCTTCGGTAGCTCAGATGGCAGAGCATTTGCCCGCGAAAGGCAAAGGTCCCGAGTTCGAGTCGTGCTTCGGTAGCTCAGATGGCAGAGCACTTGCCCGCGAAAGGCAAAGGTCCCGAGTTCGAGTCTCGGTCGGGCACACAGTTTTAATCTTCCAGGAAGTTTCATATCAGCGCACACTCCGCTGCAGAGTGAAAATCTCATTCTGATTACGACCCTCTTCAATTGTCAGCGTTCTCTGTCAATCTACAGACGAGGTTCCCGTGTACGATTTCGTACCGCGCGTGTTCCTGCACGTTTCCACTTCACTATCACATCGTAAACAGTGGAACTAGGGATGTTTAGGAGTGTGGAAATCTCGCGTACAGACTTATGACACAAGTGACACCCAGTCACCTGACCACGTTCGGAGTCCGTGACTTCTGCGGAGCGCCCTATTTTCCTGTCTAATGACTACTGAGATCGTTGACATGAATCACCTGGCAGGAGGTGGCAGCACAATGCACCTGATATGTATCTAATATGAGAAACGTACGTTTTTGGGGGTGGCCGGATACTTTTGATGACATAGTGTAGCTTCCACCTGATAGCTTGAGTCATCGCTGTTGTGGATCGACGATACTGCATGCATTCTTTAGGAAATTCATTAAAATACAGAGGCTGAAGTGGGTACATTCCGCGGTGTCCCACAACAAATTTCGCAATTTTACAACCGAATTTTGACGAGGAAAAATATGTGTTGCATTAGTTCTTGAACGTCTATCTTAGAATTGAGTATTAAGGACTGTGGAGAACGAGAGAGTTTTAAATTTAACGACAGTTTTCTGGGGATGATGAAACCGTACAGGCACATCTGTGTGAAAACTTTGTTTGTACTGACCACTTCCCACAACGAGACTGAATGCCGCGTGGTGGCGTCGTGGGAACGTATACAGGGTGGTCCATTGATCGTGACCGGCCCAAATATCTCACGAAATAAGCGTCAAACGAAAAAAACTACAAAGAACGAAACTTGTCCGGCTTGAAAGGGGAAACCACATGGCACTATGGTTGGCCCGCTAGATGGCGCTACCATAGATCAAACGGATACCAACAGCGTTCTTTTAAATAGGAACCACCATTTTTATAACATATTCGTGTAGTACGTAAAGAAATATGAATGTTTTAGTTGAACCACTATTTTCGCTTTGTGATAGATGGTGCTGTAATAGTCACAAACATATGGCTCACAATTTTAGACGAACAGTTGGTAACAGGTAGGTTTTTTAAATTAAAATACAGACCGTAGGTACGTTTGAACATTTTATTTCCGTTGTTCCAATGTGATACACGTACCTTTGTGAACTAATCATTTCTGAGAACGCATGCTGTTGCAGCGTACTTACCTGTAAATAACATATCAATGCAATAAATTCTCAAAATGATGTCCGTCAACCTCAATGCATTTGCCAATACTTGTAATGACATTCCTCTCAACAGCGAGTAGTTCGCCTTCCGTAATGTCGCACATGCCTGACAAAGCGCTGACTCATGTTGTCAGACGTTGTCGGCGGGTCACGATAGCAAATATCCTTCAACTTTCCCCACAGGAAGAAATCTGGGGACGTCAGGCCCGATGAACGTGCTTCGACGACCAATGCACCTGTCATGAAATATGCTATTCAATACCGCTTCAACCGCACGCGAGCTATGTGCCGGTCATCCATCATGTTGGAAGTACATCGACATTCTGTCATGCAGTGAAACATCTTGTAGTAACATCGGTAGAGCATTACGTAGGAAATCAGCATACATTGCACCATTTAGATTGCCATAGATAAAATGGGGGCCAATTATCCTTCCTCTCATAATGGCGCACCATACATTAACCCGCCAAGGTCGCTTGAACGTGCGGCCCATGGTATGGTGCTTCGACGACCAATGCACCTGTCATGAAATATGATATTCAATACCGCTTCAACCGCACGCGAGCTATGTGCCGGTCATCCATCATGTTGGAAGTACATCGACATTCTGTCATGCAGTGAAACATCTTGTAGTAACATCGGTAGAGCATTACGTAGGAAATCAGCATACATTGCACCATTTAGATTGCCATAGATAAAATGGGGGCCAATTATCCTTCCTCTCATAATGGCGCACCATACATTAACCCGCCAAGGTCGCTTGAACGTGCGGCCCATGGTATGGTGCTTCGACGACCAATGCACCTGTCATGAAATATGCTATTCAATACCGCTTCAACCGCACGCGAGCTATGTGCCGGTCATCCATCATGTTGGAAGTACATCGACATTCTGTCATGCAGTGAAACATCTTGTAGTAACATCGGTAGAGCATTACGTAGGAAATCAGCATACATTGCACCATTTAGATTGCCATCGATAAAATGGGGGCCAATTATCCTTCCTCTCATAATGGCGCACCATACATTAACCCGCCAAGGTCGCTTGAACGTGCGGCCCATGGTATGGTACTTCGACGACCAATGCACCTGTCATGAAATATGCTATTCAATACCGCTTCAACCACACGCGAGCTATGTGCCGGTCATCCATCATGTTGGAAGTACATCGACATTCTGTCATGCAGTGAAACATCTTGTAGTAACATCGGTAGAGCATTACGTAGGAAATCAGCATACATTGCACCATTTAGATTGCCGTCGATAAAATGGGGGCCAATTATCCTTCCTCTCATAATGGCGCACCATACATTAACCCGCCAAGGTCGCTTGAACGTGCGGCCCATGGTATGGTGCTTCGACGACCAATGCACCTGTCATGAAATATGCTATTCAATACCGCTTCAACCGCACGCGAGCTATGTGCCGGTCATCCATCATGTTGGAAGTACATCGACATTCTGTCATGCAGTGAAACATCTTGTAGCAACATCGGTAGAGCATTACGTAGGAAATCAGCATACATTGCACCATTTAGATTGCCATCGATAAAATGGGTGCCAATTATCCTTCCTCTCATAATGTCGCACCATACATTAACCCGCCAAGGTCGCTTGAACGTGCGGCCCATGGTATGGTGCTTCGACGACCAATGCACCTGTCATGAAATATGCTATTCAATACCGCTTCAACCGCACGCGAGCTATGTGCCGGTCATCCATCATGTTGGAAGTACATCGACATTCTGTCATGCAGTGAAACATCTTGTAGTAACATCGGTAGAGCATTACGTAGGAAATCAGCATACATTGCACCATTTAGATTGCCATCGATAAAATGGGGGCCAATTATCCTTCCTCTCATAATGGCGCACCATACATTAACCCGCCAAGGTCGCTAATATTCCGCTTGTCGCAGCCATCGTGGGTTTTCCGTTGCCCAATGGCGTATATTAAGTCCGGTTTACGTTACCGCTGTTGGTGAATGACGCTTCGTCGCTAAATAGAACGCGTGGAAAATATCTGTCATCGTCCCGTAATTTCTCTCGTGCCCAGTGGCAGAACTGTACACGACGTTCAAAGTCGTCGTCATGCAATTCCTGGTGCATAGAAATATGATACCGATGCAATCGATGTTGATCTATCATTCTCAGCACCGACGTTTTTGAGATTCCCGATTCTGCTACTGATGTGCGGCTAAAATGGCTTTGTGCACTATGGGACTTAACTGCTGTGGTCATCGGTCCCCTAGAACTTAGAACTACTTAAACCTAACCAACCTAAGGACATCACACACATCCATGCCAGAGGCCGGATTCGAAACTGCGACCGTAGTGGTCGCGCGGTTCCAAACTGTAGCGCCTAGAACCGCTCGGCCACTCCGGCCGGCCCGACAGCAGCTAAAACACCTCCTTGGGCATCATCATTTATTGCAGGTCGTGGTCGACGTTTCACATGTGGCTGAACACTTCCTATCTCATTAAATAACTTAACTATCCGGCGAACGGTCTGGGCACTTGGATGATGTCGTCCGCCGGTGCGGTTCTAGGCGCTACAGTCTGGAGCCGAGCGACCGCTACGGTCGCAGGTTCGAATCCTGCCTCGGGCATGGATGTGTGCGATGTCTTTAGGTTAGTTAGGTTAAATTAGTTCTAAGTTCTAGGCGACTAATGACCTCAGAAGTCAAGTCGCATAGTGCTGACAGCCATTTGATGTAATCCAGGATACCGAACAGCACACATAGCACACGCCCGTTGGGCATTTTGATCACAATAGCCATACATCAACACGATATCGACCTTCTCCTCAAGTGGAAAACGGCCCATTTTGACACGGGGATTGTATCACGAAGAAAATACCGTCCGCACTGGCGGAGTGTTACGTGATACCACGTACTTATACGTTTGTGACTATTACAGCGCCATCTATCACAAAGCGAAAAAAGTGGTCCAACTAAAACATTCATATTTCTGTACGTATTACACGAATATGTAATAATAAAGGGAGGTTCCTATTTAAAAAAAAAACGCAGTTGATATCCGTTTGACCTATGGCAGCGCCATCTAGCGGGCCAAATATAGCGCCATCTGGTTTCCCCCTTCAAGCTAGACGAGTTTCGTTCTTTGTAGTTTTTTCGTTTGATGCTTATTTCGTGAGATATTTGGCCCAGTCACTATCAATGGACCACCCTGTATAAGCGGACCAGAGACGACTGAGGAGGAACATCATAGCGATGTTAGGGGCCACAAAAGGGGAAAAACACTGGCGCAAGCTGCTGTCACCAAATGGAGATGTTTAATGGTTGCCGCCTGGGAACGAAGGTCTCGGGAATGGCGAACCTGGACGGCTATTCACGTGCCCACTGTCGTGGGCATCCAAGAAAAGTGGCTGAACGAGGTTAAACGACGGGTAGACGACAAGGTGTTGGACAAACACGCCTCATAACAGGGATGATGGTCGGAGTCTTGCCCGCACTGTAAACCAGGATGGGCGACTATTTGTGACGGATCCGACGACAGATCACAGCGTTGGCGTAGGCACACGTGTTTCGGAGCCCATCGTTCAGCTCATATGTTGAACTTGGGGCCTCGCATCAGACGATACCGAAGTCTTTCCGTGTTGACTCAACGACATGATCCATTACAGCCGGAGTGGGCATGGGATCATCGAGACTGAACCGCAGTTGATGTGTGGACGTGATGAATGCAGGTCACTGCAGTGTATTGGCTGTCAAACACGCTCTACAGCTTGTTAATGTTTATTCGCTGTGCACAATGTCAGGCAAATTATGTATATTTGATATGCACTCATATGCTGTAACACGGCGGCTGTTTTATGAGTCCATATTTATTTTATTTCGACGATGACGTCTCATTTAGGCGGGTAGGACATTTTGTGACATTTCAGTTTGCATCTGAGAGTGGCTATGAAGCCGAAATCATGCTTATGTGAAATAAATGAATGGTAATTTACGGTCAATAGGCGCAAATTTCTTTTAAAAAATATTCGTATCATATTTTGATATAAATGTGTGTGAATATAAAATCACGTTGCTCTCAGACATTGTGATTCTGTTTTGTATATGCCGGACTCCTTTATCAGCGAAGATTTCCTCACCACGTAGTTCTTCGTAGGTCAGAGGAAAGTTTGTCCATTATTGTTAGCACACCTCGACATAAAATCTGGAACAACTCTCTCTCTCTCTCTCTCTCTCTCTGCAGCGTCCCATATTTCTTTACCAAACGTAGTAAGTGTGAAACCGGAATTTCCCCTATAGATAGTGGTAGCCGTCAGTGTAGGACCCGTGAGTCCGTGGCTGCAGCGCCTTCTGCTTCCTGTAACGACTGACGACGAATACCAACACACAGTAAACCAAGGTCCATACGTCGGTACCTGTTTCAAACCCGCAAACGTCGAGTTTTGAGCCTACGAACTACGATTTGTGGACAACTTTGGTTTTCTGTTATCATTTAATAAAAACTACTGCAGAATTACATCGAATGCTTGCCGAAGCTTTCGGCGAACATGCTGTTGGGAAAACACAGTATTTCGAGTTTTTCAAAAAATTCAAAAGTGATGATTTTGACGTGAGAAGCGGCGAGTGAAGGAAACCACCGAAAACGTTCGAGGACAACGAATTGCAGGCCTTATTGGACGAAGATGATACTGAAACTCAACATGGAACCGTGGAACAACTGAATGTGACGCAGAAAGCCTTTCTCTTCGGTTGAAAGCTATGGGAAAGGTGCAGAAAGTGGAACAATTGGTTCCGCATGAACTGAATGAAATGCTGCTTGCCAGATACAAAAGAAAGTCGTTTTTCCATCGAATAGTGACAGGTGACGAAAATGGATACATTTTGAAAATGCTAAACGTAGTAAATTGTGGGGGACTCCAGGCAAACCAATCGATATCCACTGCAAGGCCTAATCGCTTTGGAAAGAAGACGATGTTCTGTGTTTGGTGGGATCAGAATGGTGTCATCCATCGTGAGCTGCTAAAATCTGGTGAAACCATAAACACTGATCGATCGCTGCTAATAGAAAATGATTAATTTAAATCGCGCATTACGTAGAAAACGACCGGAATATGGAAAAAGGCAACACGAAGTCATATTGCTCCATGATAACGCCCCATCACACACAGCAAAACGGGTCAGGGAAACGATGGAGGCGTTCAGTTGGGAAATACTAGGGAAATACTAGGATTTTTCTCCAGACTTGGGTCCGTCCGATAATCATCTATTTGCAACACTGGGACACGTTCTCGCTGAACAACGCTTCAGTTCGTATGAAAATGGCTCGCTGACTGGTTCGCTCCAAAAGAACCGCCGGCCGATGTGGCAGAGCGGTTCTAGGTGCTTCAGTTCGGAACGGCGCTGCTGCTACGGTTGCTGGTTCGAATCCTGCCGGAGGCATGGATGTGTGTGATGTCCTTAGGTTAGTTAGGTTTAAGTTGTTTTAGGTTTAGGGGACTGATGACCTCAGATGTTAAGTCCCATAGTGCTTAGAGCCATTTTTAGCCAAAAGAACTGTTTTCTTGGCGTAGCATTCATAGCCTGCCGCATAGTTGTAAGAAATGTATAAATAGGAATGGAAATTATTTTCAATAGAATTAAAGCAACAGATGTGTAATTATTGCAACCAACTTCCGGTTTCATACTTCTACACCCGGTAAAATGGCACAACGCGACCCAACACACCGCGACACTAACTCAATGCCTGTATACTGATCAACGAATGCAGGTTGGCGTAAGAACATCGCTGTCGCTGCGGTTATACTCTTACACATTGCCAGGTTGTGACCTGAGATAAGAATAGATGCTGGTTAACCAGTGATGACATATCTTGACATAGGAGAATTAGTAAAATTTCTTTACTAGCACCTTGATCATTCCTTGGTACTACCAGAAGTGTAACATATTACGCTTGCCGGTACCAATATCGTCATTGGTTTCTTCTTGCAAATAATTTAGAAAATGTTGATAGAAACCGTATTATATTTTATTCTCTAACAGAATCAGCTGAGTACTGACAGTGCCGCAGTATTTATGACAAATGAAATAAAATAAAGAATATAATCCGGCTTTTTAATACCTAATATTCAAAGTAATCATAGTTCTTTTGGTTAAATCTCAACTTTATCGATGAGACTAGGTGTTAAGGCATTTGATGCCGACACATTTCAACTAAAATAGTTTTACCTACCGTGCTACTGATGTATGTAGCACTCAAGATTCATCTGAAATCACACATAAAATTTATTCACAGAATTAATTAGCGCACTTGCTGTGTAGCATACTGAGCTGATGAAATCTTTTTTCTTCAACCACAATTTCTACTGCCACTGCCTCGTCTTTTCCCTAGAAAGGAATAAAAAAGAAACTAGCTCTAGCCGTAGGTGCGCCTTTTTGTCTACGAAACTGACAGAATGGCATCGTCACCTTAGGCGCGATTTATCTAAGCTAACTCTTCCAAATGTTTTTTTTTTAAACTTATAAATTACAAATGCATATGCTCAGTAGCTACTCGCCCAAAACGTTGCGCAGAACTAGCGATGTTTTTCGCCTACACTTCACAGCAACACAGCAGTAGGCGTTTGCTACCAACAAACCCGACCGGTCACGACAGCGAAGAGCGAGGTTCTCTCAGTTCGTTTAGTTTGGCAAACAAAATGCGCACGTCCTCCTTGACAACAAGTACCGGCATTTTTGCATGGCCTTTCATCAGCACATTTAATGATTTGTAATTGTGACACTTTTCTTCCACGTTTATGTTATGTTTGTCTACCTAATGGCGCAGTTGATTTCGGAGTTTCCCGCAAGGCATCTCAACTGCGCTTTCACTGCTGGTGTCCATCTTAGCTCATTGAAACATCTCCTTTTGGTTTGGACAACTCACCATTAACGAACATGAAGCATCGTAAAACCCAAATAACTACAAATATCCAGAAACATATTATCATTCAATGTGTAAGAACCGTTAAGGGCATCGTATCTGAGGACAAGGAATTTGTTCATTTGGTGATGCCAAAAGGCTCGACGGCGCAGGTAAAGCCTTGGTACGCAACGATGTTGAGAGAACTTTGTGGGAAGATTTTCAGGTCCAGTTCTGTTGAATGATTATGATGTCAACCTCCACTTGAGAAACAATATAATAAAGCTGCAATCACTAGTACGTAATTAATTGTCTTCGCTACTGCTACCAGTATAATGAAATATGCCTGATATAAATCAGGGCATTTATAGGATCACCCATGACAATTTGAAATACTGCTGAATGTTGTTTTGTATTGCGTTCTTCGTCGTGTATGTTACGTAACGGAATTTCGTTCATTTTACGTGCATGGTGTAAAAAATATGTTTTAAGCATCCCTTTACAGATTATCATTATTGTAATGATTTTGTATCATTATAATGAGTTACTTATGATTTTCAATAAACAAAATAGATGTATATTGAATAGTAAACCATAAAAACAATAAACAAAGAAACATGAATGTGACACGTAAAATAACAATTTAAAACACAAGGAATATATGAGTAAAACAAATAGTTATTATAATGATGAATATTTAGGTATGTTAATCATGTAATTTGAAAATACTCTGACAGTACACTGTGTGCAGCTTATTTTCCAAAAATGGTACCATATTTTAGCAACCAGCTTTATTACAAAAGGATGTATGTGGCTTGAAAGCTTCTTAATGTTGTAATAAAAGTTTTTCTTTTTCACAATTAATTAATGGAAGCCGGCCGGTGTGGCCGAGCGGTTCGAGGCGCTTCAGTCTGGAACCGCGCGACCACTACGGTCGCAGGTTCGAATCCTGCCTCGGGCGTGGATGTGTGTGATGTTTTTAGGTTCGTTAGGTTTAAGTAGTTCTAAGTTCTAGGAGACTGATGACCTCAGATGTTAAGTCCCATAGTGCTCAGAGCCATTTTGAATTAATGGCAGTGGGGTATTCTTAAAATATTCAGTTTATTACAAAAGCTGATTATAGAGTTTTCAAAGACGTTAATTACGTATCAAATTTTATATGAAAACCATTTTTATGTATCACCATTTCGAAACTATTCCCTCTATAACATAATATAATAACATAATATAATAACATAATAATAAAATATACCTAATATGCCTAATTTTCTTTCAGTGTGTGTTCTAACCTTCTACAGTTAAATTAGACACAAACAAAACATATTGCAGTACTTAGGCCGCTCCACACTCCCGCCAAGTCTAGTCAGCATCGTTTAACTATACTTGGTAATGACCCCTTGTCATTTCTTCTTCTTTGCGATAGCCTTTGTCATTCCCACTAACCCTTATGGAATTCTTTTCTCCTTATTTTTAAAAGAAAAATGTTATATTAGTCCTAATTTATATCTAATCGTGTACTGTGCGCATCACACACTTATAATAAATTCTTAGCCTCGCGGGATTAGCCGAGTGGTCTGAGGCGCTGCAGTCACTGTGCGGCTCGTCCCGACGGAGGTTCGAGTCCTCCCTCGGGCATGGGTGTCTGTGTTTGTCCTTAGGATAATTTAGGTTAAGTAGTGTGTAAGCTTAGGGACTGATGACCTTAGCAGTTAAGTCCCATATGATTTCACACACACACACACACACACACACACACACACACACACACACACAATAAATTCTTACGTGGATTGCGAATTTAAAGGCACTCCTTTCAAATCATTTTCATCTCATCATCTCTTTCTTTTCGTGAAAATATATTTCGAGTAAAGCAAAGCATGTGATATTTCTTCAGAAATTAAAGTCAACCAAATAAAGACATAAGTGTTTAACACAAACCAAAAATATTATAAAAATTCTCTTATGTTAATATACATTTTATACATCACTACCTCTTACACAACGCACTCACCATTAATTTATCGTGACAAAGGGCACTTTCAGAGTATAGGTCCCGTCTTCAGGACACAAACAACCTCATATGCTGGGCTAAGGTCTTTCTGCACAACATCCATCTTCCATGAGTGTCAGCCCTGCAAGGTATGGGAGAGAACTTTTGTTAAGTGGGGAAGATAAGACAGAGGCACTGGATCGTGAGTCGTACTTAGATATCTCAATCGGTAACAGCATTCCCCGCGAACTTCAGGGTTCCTGGTTCGAATGCCATCTGTCACACAGTTTACTCTGCTAGAAAGTTTCATAGACCTCAGTGCACCAAAAATAAATTTTCTCGACACCATTACGTATGCACGCTTCAGCGCTTCTCCGTCATCATAAGTAGCCCTTGACCCAATGAAAAGCCGATACGTTTGAACACCTGTAAAATTACGTTTTTTAAAAATAGTATTATGAATATTTATATATGTATTTGGAGTAAGGGAGATTGATTTTTGATTGAGATTTTTGCTTTAAGTCGTAACTGTTACCTGAATTTTTGGTTGCTGCCTCCTTGAACGATCAGCTTCTACACCAGTCGTTGACGTATTGCAATTTGGAAGAAGTTATTGTTCTTTACGGTTTAAAATACGACTCTGTTATTTACTAGGCCGTATTGCGGATAGCTTTGAGCCCAAGTTTTCGTAGCTTTTCATACCTAAGGGACCACTGTTGTAAGCAAGTAAGATCAAACAGCAATCTGCTTTTTCGTGAGAAAAGGAGATTGCTTGACACACAAACTTCCTTCAAACTACACGTCCTGCTACATCAAAATTGGTTAGTGGAGTTCAGCACCATACTATTGTACAAGAACATAATCCAGTTACTGTCATTAAGAAATTATGAGAGGATGTTACTTATCGAATTAAAACTATAGAGAATGCATTTCTTTACCTGTATTTTTGTGTGCTTTGTACACTTACAATTCTGTCCATTGATAGACGGCAACGACAATGAAGTTCCGCTCCTTTTCCAAAAACAAGATATTTCTAGTCTTACTTCCAAAAAATAAATATTTGGCAACTTTTACACATCTTCACTTGGTTTTATCACTAGAATATCAGTTTTCATTAAATATAACGATACGTTCTGAGCAACGGCCTAGGAACACGTCCTCTTTCCACAAGATACAAATTAACAGTCTTTTTTTAATAAAATCAATTGTCTTTTTTTTTTTTTAGAGTCCATACTCAAAGATTCTCTAACACTATAGTTGCGGGGATTGCGTGCTAAAGAGTTTCTTGCTGTCCAGCTGCGCTTCACTTCACTTCAAGTATTTTTTGAATCACATTTACATTTTTGGTATTTACATACATTACTGAGCTACTCAGAATAAAATCAGGCAGAAATTAGTTAAACAAAACAAAAAAAAGCAGTGAGGCACACATAACATTACACACCAAATACATATTACCTATTCCGACATATTGCCCGTGGAACAACGACCAATAAAATACTAAAAAAGTATATGTTTGTGTCTACAGTAGCAGTTTTATTTATTTGGCCTACTGGCTACCTATTTCGGTACATAGTGCTAACCTCAGGCCATCCTATGAGCAAAAGATACGATTGCATAGTTAGAACAATGGTGCAAAGGCAATTTACAACATTATTGTCCTTTCTGACAGCAAACGCCTGGTGCGTAGTGAACCTTAAAATGTATAGGTAGCGTATTACCCCTGGCATGCGGTCGTCATGCTAGATTCCCAAGTAGGCGTGTCAAATACTAAAAGGAAAGGTCAGTGTTGAACTTTAAATAGATAGAAAATGCGGCCAGCAGTGATAAGGGTACCCCGTATATACAGAGTTTATTTTATGTGTTATTATTATTATTATTTTAAGTCTTAAAAACGTGCAGTGTAAGAGATATCTAAAAACAGCATAAAATACAAAAAAGACTTGTAACGTATTACTATCTTTACGACGTTTCTCATCGAGCCATATACGTTATCTCGCATTTCTAGCTGCTTCTCTCACACAGTTAATGATAAAAATTCAGAAATCCAGGGTCGCCACCAGCCCAAGCCCTTCCTAACCATTTATAAAGAAACGGAGCTGGAAAATTATTAGTTTAATTACTTTAATCATTTAATTAAAAGTGCGCAAATTTCTTTAAGCAGCCAGATAAATAGCACTCCATGTCGTGCATGAAGCAACTTAATTAATTCAGTATTGGAAATATGAGTAAGGCGGTAAGATCGATACCAAAGAATTTATCTTTCACGTAGATTATTTATTGTAATTAAATATTTGGTTGCACATCCTAACTACACATAACTGGGGCCTGACTAGAAATAATTAAGTAAGAATTAGTGAGAATGAAACAGAGCGCAATTTAACAACAGCAAGAAGAAACAGAAGACGGGGGTGGGAGACAATTATACTATCATCTCCTTTGCATTAATACCATAAAAATATACTAGTGAGATTTGCATTACGATTCTACGCATACACTATTCTGGACAGAGGTTTAACCAATACACGAGGCTGTGCGATAATTATTTAACATACTAACTGCGTCTGCTGCTTGCAAACGGCCGAACTAGAGCACGTGGTGCATTACGAATCAAACTGTTGTGCTGCTTTGTAGAAAGAACACGAAAGAACAGATATACTTGCAGAAATTATTGCTCATTAAGCAAGCAAACTGTTAAAATAAACCCTATTGTGGTACCATGGTGGACCAGAAGGGTCATTGATTACCAAACACGTGGCACAAAATCGACACACAAAGACAAAAGCAACTTCCACAAAACATAACATTAAAATCATTAACAATCATACTCGCTTCATACGCTTCAGTTAAGCTGAAGTTCTTAAGTATTTCAACAGTTAAACATAACGAAGTCCTAACTCAACCTGCTTCCTATAACCTGAAACTCCCCTTAAGAGCTACGATCCGTACTCACCAAGCGTTCACCGAAGAGAGCCCCTTTCTCTTTAGAGATTACCTAGCTCCCCGTGCAGCAGAAGCTACCATAGGGGTAGCCCTCCGTCACCAATCTCACACACAAAAACAGACTTCGACTAAGATGGGTAAACCTCTCTGCTCAGGTATTGGAAACCTAAGTTGGTCATCCTGTGCTCTCCTTTGAACGAGAAGCAACATCGTCTGCTCCCAGCAGACGATGACCAATTCAGCGATTCCCACAAAACAAAACCGAAACCCACATTAAAACACACATATAATAGTCAATAGGCCTTATTTCAGTGCTCAGTCTTTCTAGAAGAGTTCATGAATTGAGCTAAAATCAGGTAATAAAATGAACAGGTTGTACCGAATACGACAAGCGTGTTATGAAACGACTTTACAGAGACGTTTCAGACTGCGCAACAAAACATTCACCACTCTAATAAAAGATTAAAAGCAAAATCGCAAATGTGTTTAGCTAATTTTATGTTTTGCTATTATATCCAGTTTATACCACTATAAAACATCGATCTGACAATGAATCTTTAAATTAAGCAAGGGTCGTCGAAGTTATAGCGTTACACAATAAGAATACAAAGAAAGCAAACAGCAGAGGAATAGTGGCATATTGTGGCTATGTACTACTTTGCAACCGTCAGTTGATCTTTGGCCATATATCCAGTATGTGTTTGTTCAAGCAAAGACCGTGTAAACTCCAAGTCGTGGGACAGAGGTAATAGTGGGCGAAGGTTTCATCCCGCTCACCGTGCACCTGTCGTCAGATGTCCACGGGCAACGCTGACGCGGGCCAGAGACGCTCCTGCACCTTGCCGTGGCTGCAGGCTTCGGCGGCGCCGTCCAGATTAGAGGGGTCCGCCGGGCGGTCCCACACGGTAATGAAATATAGATTACCGCACCCAGCCTTGTTATCAAACCCGCTGCGCCGCCGCGTCTGTGCCCGCCGGGGAAGCCTACCCTCAAGGGGAACTGGCGCGCGGAACTAACATCTGCTGCTCTGTCTCGCAGTTCTAAGTACTGAACAAAATACGTGCTCTTAGCAATAGTTAAACTGGTATACAGCTAACAAGAAGACATGGTAGCAAAGTGTGTTTACTACTAATCACTTACGACGCGAAGTAGTTCAGGTCTGAGAAAACTTTAAGCACTTAATGAACTGAAAGAGGAAGTAACTGAAGATGAAATTGGACATACCACACTGCGAGAAGAATTTGACAGAGGACTTGTAAGTGTACTGTCATATCGCTGGTTTAGTTGTGGAGTATCTTTGAGGGCAGCCGCGTCTAGAGTCGAGCACGGGACACGAAACTGTTATGTTGTGTAATGTGCAGCTCTACATGTGAGAGGCATTGTTAGTATGGAAGTTGAAGTGTTGCTACAAGTGCTATTACAGTAAAGTGATAAAATAAGTAAATGATTCAGAGGATAGTGCGTCAATAAGTAATTTAAAAGTAAGCAATGCTGCTGATAACGGATTGGTCTATTCTCTCGTTTCGTGTCGTACCGTACAGTACCAATCATCCGCGCCGTGTTCGGTCTCCCAGAATGAACTAATGTTAATCAGTAATACTATTTTTTGCAAAAGAGAGTATTTAAGTGCCAGGGTGTAATAGTACTTGAATTACGTAACCATTACGACACCTCACTTCAACCTCTCGATACCAGCAATAAACTACTGTGTTTCTGTAAAATAGTGAACATATTTCTGTGACAACATTCAGATTTGATTTCATTAATGTAGAGGTACTTTTATACATCGATATGTTTATATTGCAATGATATTATTCTTATGTGTATTCTTTCTTTTGTCACTATGATCTTTGACGTACCTGTAGCTCTGATTTTTGGGCGCGTAAGCGGTTATTAGAGAGTCAAGTCTTGGTCGTCATGTTGACGCAAATTGTAGTCAGTTTATGAAATGTGAACTTTAACAGTGAGGAAGATATTTTCAAGTATGTCTTATATTGTGAAGTGATGTTGCAACAAAAGTAATAAAAAGGAGTGTAACTTAAATTCGGAGTGCTGATTACTTTTTTACATCACCATTGATTGTCCTAACTTGCAAAAGTTTAATCTTCAAGAATGGTTTATGAAACACATCTATAAAACTTTTGAATATCGCTGAATAACACCTAAGCCTCTTCGCATCCGAGCTTGGAATCATCACTACCTAGATTTTCGACGATTGAGCCATGAGTTCACAACGAGACCAGCGTGGGAAACACGAAAAGATGAGTGCCTAGTTTATCCATTACTTCATGAAATGACTTTATTAACTGTGCTCTAATGACACCTGCCACATAATATAACTTTGTTGGTGCCCGAAAATGCAATATTTAGCAGCGTGAGCAACACTACAATCATAATTAATTTTTTACCTTTGTTGTGGTAGGGTTGTTAGAAGTGTCTTGTAGCGAGCGTGAGAACGTGCGTTCGATCATCATGTTCCGCATCATCAACAATCAGCCGCGCCGCGACGGTTACGCGCACGCTCGTACAACTCAAGAACGCTGAACTGTAAATTTAACCTTGCGAACAGTGACAAAATTTATTACTAGTGTCAAGGAGGACTGGTACCAAATACCTGTGTATGCGTGACGAGCGTAAGAACTTTCGTGCGACCATTCGGCTTCCGCATCACCAACAATCATCCGCGCCGCGTTCGGTACGCGTACGCTCGTCCAATTGGACAGATAACCATCAAGACTGTCAATTGGGATAAACATTTACGATTTAGAGTGTAAACAGTGCAACCTGTGGTTTCCATATCGTCTCAGAATATAGATGTTCATACCGGACATATGACAGTGTTGTGTTTTAACGTTGAGTGGCTCCCCTAAACCCGCTTGCATATTTCGATAGATAATTTCAGGCAAGCCAGCAGCAGTGTGGAGTAGAGTAGTACGACCGCCGCGGGAGTATCACGTACGTCGAGTGGACACGGCGCACGCTCAAGAAACGGTCACAAACAGTTCAAAAGTGCCCTATCCATTCGTACTCCCGGGCGCTTGTGACAGACTGAAATATTCTAAGGTCAAAATGAGGCCCCTGGAATAGATGACATTTCCTCAGATATGTTGATATCTGTGGGAGAACTAGCCATGAAAGAACTATTCCAATGGTTGGGCAAGATGTATGATACAGGTGATATGCCCTCAGACTTCTAAATGAATGTACTAATTCCTATGTCAAAGACGTCAGGTACCAACAGGTGTGAATATTACGCAACTATCAGGTTGGTAAGGCATGTCTGCAAAATATTGATAGGAGTTATTTACGGAAGTTTGGAGGACGCCGACCTCCGGAAAGATCAGTTTGGGCGCCAGAGAAATATGGGAATACTTGACCTAGTACTGTCTGTGTGGTGTCACCGCCAGACACCACACTTGCTAGGTGGTAGCCTTTAAATCGGCCGCGGTCCGTTAGTATACGTCGGACCCGCGTGTCGCCACTATCAGTGATTGCAGACCGAGCGCCGCCACACGGCAGGTCTAGACAGACTTCCTAGCACTCGCCCCAGTTGTACAGCCGACTTTGCTAGCGATGGTTCACTGACAAATTACGCTCTCATTTGCCGAGACGACAGTTTAGCATATCCTTCAGCTACGTCATTTGCTACGACCTAGCAAGGCGCCATTACCAGTTACTATTGATACTGAGTCATGTACAGTCAAGAGCGACGCTCATAATTTATGGATTAAAGTTAAGTATTCCATCAGCTACGTCCGTTTTTTTCTAAAGTCTAATTTCCTTGACCTGTTCCAGACCTCACGCCAGCCTGCGTGAGCTAAAACGCGTGCCTTTCGGCTTCCTCTAATAATACGGTGTTGGCTCTCCTGCCAACCCACAACAGTCTGCACAACTTATCTTAGCAGAAAGGTTATAGAAGGGAAAACAAATGTTTAGAGTAGTTGTAGAGTTACAAAAAGCTTTTGGCAATGTTGACTGGAATATTCTCTTTCAATTCTGAAGGTAACAGTGATATAATTCAGGAAGAGAACGATTACTTGCAACTTGACAGAAATCAGACTGCAGCTATAACAGTCGAAGGAAGCGAAATGGGTGTTACGTTTGAAAAGTTAGCGATACACCTTTGTAGACTACCCGCATGGCGTTTAATCTGTATATTGAGCAAACAATGATTGAAAATAAGGAGAGATATGGGAGAGACCTAAATTCCAGCTTTGAGGTTTGCTGATGACACTATAATTCTATCAAAGACATCATAGGCCTTTTAAGGGCAGTTTAGTGGAAGGGGTAGTGTCCTGAAAAGTGGTTATAAGCTGAACAACAACAAAGGTAAGACACGGATAATGGAACGTACTGAAAATAAATCAAGTGCTGCTTTGGGAATTAGTTCAGGAGACGAAACACTAAAAGTAATAGCTGAGTTTTCTGTTCGGGCAGCAAAATATATGATGTCCCATGCGAAGATGACATAAAATGCATGGGGGACTGATGACCTTCGCTGTTTAGTCCTCCTTAAACATCCCAACCACCACCACCACCACATAAAATGCAGACTCGTTAGAACATGGGAAGTATTTCTGAAAAATTTAAATTTGTTAACATCAAACATAAATTTAAATGTTAGAGAGTGTGACTGATGCTATTTGTCAGGAAGGTAACGCTTTGCGGAAATAAAATACAGACAGCAATCAGTTCAAATAAGAAAAGAATTGCAGCTTTTGAAATGTAGCTCTACAGAAGAATGCTGCAGATAAGGTGGGTGGACAGAATAAGTAACGACGAGATACTGAATCGAATTGTGGAAAAAGGAAATCTGTAACGCAATTTCTCTAAAATAAGGGATTGCTGGATGTGACACATCCTGAGGCGTCAACGGATCGTCAGTTTGGTAACGGAGAGAAGTGTGTGGAGTAAAAATTGTGTAGGAAGACGAGAGCTCGAGTACAGTAAGAAATTTCAAATGGACTTAGGCTGCAGAAGTTGGGCAAAGATAAAGAGGCTTGCACGGGATAGATATAGTGGAGAGCTGCATCAAATCACTCTCCGGACTGAATACCACAACAACAGCAACTACTATTACTATTACTACTACTACTTCTATAGCTACAACACCAAAACAACATCCTTCTGAAACCTAAGGAATTAATAACATTGCGTTTCATTTAGAGTAGAAATCACTAATATTTCTTTCTACTATCAGCAGGTCATTTTTATTTGCTTTCTATTATTTTATGTGAACCTCTGCGAGATTAAAACTGCAATTGTTTGCTGCGAACCAGTTGTTGGATTTTTCCAGCCACCATCTCGGCTGTGTCTTGTAGTTGACTTGGAGCTCTGGATTACTGAACTTGTGTCACTGTCAAGAGGAACAGCTTTAGTATAGTCTATTAAAGAGACACGGTGAGATCAATGTATTTTCTTACAATAAGTATGCATCTCTGTGTGGGTCTTCAAGTTTGATGTTCATCCGTTCTGAGTTTTGTGATTTCTGAATGTGGCACCCCACTTAAGGTTATCAAGTTAAGACTATCTGGTCATCTATGTCGCTTCCATACCTGAGGTGCCACAGCAGTTTAAAAAATGAACAACTAGCAAATTTACGAAATAATTTGTAGTACAAGCAGTTTCCAAATGTCTTTAAAGATTGACGTACAGTCAGAAATGAAGCCTCCAGTAGGAACCAGCAGTCTTTACTGAGGGTTTTTAATGCAAGTAATATTTTCGTTTGTATTTGTAGGACTGCAACACAACGCTTATTTCGAAATGTTATAAACTTATATTGGAGTTTTACCATGACATTTATTTACACTGCCTGAGAAACAAAGTGAAGCATCCTGATGAGAAAGAGGAAATTAAACAAAACTTTTCGGGTTGACAGGTTACGTGATGTATTTGTAGTGATTAAAAAATCAAATCAAATTTAAAAGAAACTTGGCAGTATGAGCCCACTTATCAGTATGACGTTGCGCCATCTGTAGTCTCGATGCAATCACTGATTCTGTTGGGCAGGGTGTCATAAAAGCATTTCATCCTCTCCTGAAGCTAGCTGGTTCACAACTGTTATAACTTGTCCCTGATATCCTGGATATTTAACACTGGATATATTTGGCGTTCAGGTTGATCCAACACATGGTCTATTGAGAGATATCTGTGGATCTTGCTGTCCAAGGGAGTACTTCAGTATCGCGCAGATAGTTCATAGATGCATTTACCAGTTGTATACGAGCATTGTCCTGTTGAAAAATGGTACCATCATGCTGTCACGTACTGTAACACATCAGGCTGCTGTATACCTGTTATACTGTTGTGCCAATTCCCTCAATCACTATCAGCCGTGTCTGAAGTCATACTAATGGCTCTCCGCACCATGACACCAGGAGTAAAAAAGACCGCAGTGCCTATCCAAGAATGGAACCTATTCCCAGGAAGCCGCCATAGTCACCGACGATTGTCCATCATGGCAGGGTAGAACCATGATTCGCTGAATACATTTCGACACCGTTTATCAGCAGTCTATGCCTCCCCGTCACGAAACTACTGCAAACAAAGCCGTTTGTGTAGTGGTGCTAACAGCAGTCTACACATAGCACGGTCATTCCCTGGCCTGGCTGACGATAGTCTCCGATCATTGGTGCCATATGACTCAGAACATTGTAGGGAGTCCATTTTTTGTTCTCGGATGACTTTACTGCACAATATGGCAATTTTTTTCTTTTCGAGGTCAGGATCGCCCTACTGGAACTTTGACGAGGAGTATGACTACCCCCACGTTCTCCCGCAGTCCAACACGAAGCCGATCACAATGGATACTGCCCTGTTCAACCAGCCGGCCAAATGGAGACGTACGATGAAACCCCTTTCAAATTCTGTCAGTTGCTCCTATGTGTACGCGGCATCTCTGTATCCTTTACAGTGATAGCATCCGACGCTGTTCAGGGCATATATATACATGCACACACACACACCCACGTACACACATTCTGCAAACCATATTATTCCTTACTCTTTTGCCTACAAAACCAGTATAATCTCTCTCTCTCTCTCTCTCTCTCTCTCTCTCTCTCTCTCTCTCTCTCTCACACACACACACACACACATATATATATATATATATATATATATATATATATATATATATATATATATATATATATATCCTTCCACAGATGGTACGAATACTAAATCCGAACAACACTAATGCACTTTGGTGGTCGTTCTACCTGTCTCAAAGGAATATAACTCAGTTCCTTTAAATATCCGTCAACCGTAACTGTAGTAGGTTATGAGGACCATTCAATAAGTAATGCAATACACAGCGGGTTGGTTTGTTAGATTTGCTTGCGAAAGGCAAAGCTGCCGAGTTCGAATCTTGGTCTGGCACACATTTTTGATCTGCCAGGAAGTTTCATATCAGCGTATCTCCGCTGCAGAACGAAACTTTCATTCCGGAACGCGTATTATTCCCCATTCTTTTGGCTCCAAAACCAGTATAATCTCCATGGTATCACTCCAATAGCTGGCGTCAGCTAACGTGTTACTGCATCGCTAACCCCCCCCCCCCCCCCTCCGCCACCGGTCCTCTTTTAGGGGACAAGGAGCCCTGAAGGAACACACCTCTGAGTAGCCCAACACCTCGACGAGTGTAGGACGACATGGAAAAATCGACACAGGAGAGGAAATTGTGGCAGTGCACATCGGACCAATCAGAGGACTGATAATTCCTGCCCCTGGCATTCCCCCACCCCCTCCACCCCTGAAAAAAGACGAATTTGCGCATTTTCCAACAAATAATTATATATTCAGAAATCATGATCATCACTATAGATCCTGTAGCAGATCCACTACTGCCGGGCAGAGTGGCTGCGCAGTTTGAGGCACCATGTCCCGGACTGCGCGGCCACTATCGCCGGAGGTTCGAGTCCTCCCTCGGGCATGGATGTGCGTAAGTTAGTTTAAGTAGTGTGTAAGTCTAGGGGCCGATGACTTCAGCAGTTTGGTTCCTTAGGAATTCACACACATTTGAACATTTAGATCCATGACTAATATGAGTAGGTGCTTCTTCTCTGATATCTTGCCACCGACATTAGATTAAAACCTAAGCAAACCACGTGTATGGCGTCTCTGTTACTGGTATACATATTTATTCTTCATGCATATGTATTTATTATCTATACACATCCATCTATGTTACGTAGGAGCAGAAGCCCACAGCCGATAGGAATATTAGGATTTTCAACACTAGTGTCAGCTGTAATTTCTCCATCATTTTATTGGCAACCGGTTTCAATGATACACTTCGTGATAATCAGGACCTAAATGTAATATAATAGCAGCTGCAGTAACAATAGAGTCATATGAAAAGCAAAATGGCCCCTAGAATGAAAATATGTAATACATAGTCTACTGTTTAAAAATTATCTACATACAACCTTAATACACTACTGGCCATTAAAATTGCTACACCAAGAAGAAATGCAGATGATAAATGGGTATTCATTGGACAAATATATTATACTAGAACTGACATATGATTACATTTTCACGCAATTTGGGTGCATAGATCCTGAGAAATCAGTACCCAGAACAACCAGTACCCAGCCAGTTGCTCGGCCACCATTGACCAAACGTTTTCAATTGGTGACAGATCTGGAGAATGTGCTGGACAGGGCAGCAGTCGAACATTTTCTGTATCCAGAAAGGCCCGTACAGGACCTGCAACATGCAGTCGTGCATTATCCTGCTGAAATGTAGGGTTTCTCAGGGATCGAATGAAGGGTAGAGCCACGGGTCGTAACACATCTGAAATGTAACATCCACTGTTCAAAGTGCCGTCAATGCGAACAAGAGGTGACCGAGACGTGTAACCAATGGCACCCCACATCATCATGCCGGGTAGTACGCCAGTATGGCGATGACGAATACACGCTTCCAATGTGCGTTCACTGCGATGTCGCCAAACATGGATGCGACCATCATGATGCTGTAAACAGAACCTGGATTCATTCGAAAAAATGACGTTTTGCTATTCGTGCATCCAGGTTCGTCGTTGAGTACACCATCGCAGGCGCTCCTGTCTGTGATTCTGCGTAAAGGGTAACCGCAGCCATGGTCTCCGAGCTGATAGTCCATGCTTCTGCAAACGTCGTCGAACTGTTCGTGCAGATGGTTGTTGTCTTGCAAACGTCCCCATCTGTTGTCTCAGGGATCAAGACGTGGCAGCACGATCCGTTATAGCCATGCTGATAAGATGCCTGTCATCTCGACTGCTAGTGATACGAGGTCCTTTGGATCCAGCACGGCGTGCCGTATTACCCTCCTGAACCCACCGATCCCATATTCTGCTAACAGTCATTGGATCTGGACCAACGCGAGCAGCAATGTCGCGATACGATAAACCGCAATCGCGATGGGTTACAATCCGACCTTTATCAAAGTCGGAAACTTGATGGTACGCATTTCTCCTCCTTGCGCGAGGCATCACAACAACGTTTCACCAGGCAACGCCGGCCAACTTGTAACACCTCCGATTTATGTTATCCCGCTCGATCGGGATCTGAATAGCAGCCCAAATAAATATTAATTACTGTGACCGTGTACCTAATCGGGCTGGCAATCGGATTTGACTGCTACGGAGTTGTTACATTCCATTTTGTCCTTCTCAATGCTGTAATAATGAAATGTCTGGTTCCAAGAAGAACAACAACACAACTTCACTAATCAAGACCCCTTACAAACTGCTGTTTCTATATAAGAAATCGGTTGTAAACTTTCCTCATGTCAGCACGTTGTAGGTGTCGCCACCTGCGCCAACCTTGTGTGAAAGCTCTGCATATCACAGTATCTTCTTCCTGTCGGTTAAATTTCGCGTCTGTAGCACGTCATCTTCGTGGTGTAGCAATGGCCAGTAGTGTATAGTGTATGTATACTGTAAAATATTGGAATAAAACAAGGTTACACACACACACACACACACACACACACACACATATATATATATATATATATATATATATATATATATATATATATTTGTGATGTCATGCTATTGTTACTTTAGCTGCATTTACATCACCCTTAGGGCCTGATGATGACGAAATGTATGGCCGAAACCGGTTGCCAATAAATCGATAATGAAACTTCCTGGGAGATTAAAACTGTGTGCCGGACCGAGACTCGAACTCGTGACCAAGTACGACTCACCACCCGTCCTCACAGCTTTAATTCCGCCAGTACCTCGAGTTCGAGTCTCGGTCCGGCACACAGTTTTAATCTGCCAGGAAGTTTTATATCAGCGCACACTCCGCTGCACAGTGAAAATCTCATTCTTTCAAGTCGATAATGTCATTACAGCTGACACTAGTGTTGAAAATTGTAATATTTGTCTATTTCTGTTAGGTATTTCCTGACCCACGTTCGTAAAATGAGAGGCCGGGATTGTTATTTTAAAATTACATCTTCTTGTAAAAATCGACCTCAAGGTAACGAATGAGGATGTATATTGCTACCTAGAGAAATAGAGCAAAATAACTGATGATGGTCGAAGTAGAGGTAATATAAAATGTAGAGTGGCAATGGCAAGGAAAGCGTTTCTGAAGAAGAGAAATTTGTTAAAATCGAGTATAGATTTAAGTGTCAGGAAGTCGTTTCTGAAAGTATTTGTATGGAGTGTAGCCCTGTATGGAAGTGAAACACGGACAATAAATAGTTTGGACAAGAAGAGAATAGAAGCTTTCGAAATGTGGTGCTACGGAAGAATGCTGAAGATTAGATGGGTAGATCACATAACTAATGAGGAGGTATTGAATAGAATTGGGGAGAAGAGGAGTTTGTGGCACAACTTGACTAGAAGAAGGGATCGGTTGGTAGGACATGTTCAGAGGCATCAAGGGATCACCAATTTAGTACTAGAGAGCAGCGTGGAGGGTAAAAATCGTAGAGGGAGACCAGGAGATGAATACACTAAGCAGATTCAGAAGGATGTAGGCTGCAGTAGTTACTGGGAGATGAAGAGGCTTGCACAGGATACAGTAGCATGGAGAGCTGCATCAAACCAGTCTCTGGACTGAAGACCACAACAAAGACAACAACAGAGAAACTACGTTGGACAGTGTATCAGCTGGGTTTGGGTGGTCTTATGATGTTAACAGCGAGCACGTCCGTGGGCTGCAGGACGTGACCGTAGGCTAACAGCACGCGATAGAGGCAAACAATTTCACGCCAATCAGCAGCGCTGCACGCGGGCAGCGACTGGTGACGCATGGGGCCTCCCGGGCTGCCGCTCTCCCAGAGGGGACCGCGCCGGCTCCACGTGTGGTCACGAGCTGCCTCATCTCTGATTCGTTCTAGGCGCTGGCTGCACCGCCTATGTGTTATTACTCCGGCAGAATAGTGCACGACCCACCTCCCTATCCGTTCCAGCGGTGTCCGCTCTGTCAATTAGCAGGCTGCAGCGACGGTGATCACTGTGTGCATTTGAGGCCGCGGCGGGCCGTTAAGAAGGCAGGTGGTACCGCGAGGTCTCCTAGCTACGGGTAATCATCATATCCACACTGGTCGTGTTAAATGTAAACTACGTACGAACGTCGATTAAGGCCTGTTTATTCCTCTCACCTCCCGACCGGTAATGGGGGAAATTACCCACTGACGCCTTTGGCTTACCAGCGTGCTGCTTTTCAGGTTTTTCTTCTACCTTACGTGCTAATCACGCCACCTAGTTCATTGGACCGAAGGTGGGAGCATAAAGACGCTCAATTCCAATGCAAGTGCCCTATTGATCTGATAAGCATATGTTACCCTGCCTGACAGAAAGAGAAGCACCCACAAAATGTGGTGAGATGTGAATATACAAGAGGCGTTCAATAAATTATGTAACACATTTTTTCACCGCCAGTTTCAGTTGAAAAAATCCAGAATTTGTTACATTGAAAGTAGGCTGTTCAGGTTTTTATACTGGTAACGGCACGTAGCGCTCTGTATAAAAATCACTGGCCTTGCTGTGTGCAGTCTGTGGCTGGTTGGCATTGTTGTAGTATTCGCCATTGTAGTGTTGGGCAGTTCGATGTGAACAGCGCGTAGCGTTGCGCAGTTGGCGGTGAGCAGCAAGCAGTGGTGGATGTAGGGAGAGAGATGGCGGAATTTTGAGAGCGGATGATCTGGACGTGTGTCCATCAGAAACAGTAAATTTGTAAGACTGGATGTCATGAACTGATATAAATCTTTCATTTGCTAACTATGCCTATCAGTAGTTAGTGCCTTCAGTAGTTTGAATCTTTTATTTAGCTGGCAGTATTGGCGCTCACTGTGTTGCAGTAGTTCGAGTAACGAAGATTTTTGTGCGGTAAGTGATTCATGAAAGGTATAGGTTTTGTTAGTCAGGGCCATTCTTTTGTAGGGATTATTGAAAGTCAGTTTGCATTGTGCTAAAAATATTGTGTGTCAGTTTATTGATGATCTGAATAAGTAAAGAGAGATATGTCTGTGCACGTTCAGTTTTGCTTAGATGTTTGAAAATCAAATAACGTAAGGGGTTTATCAGCACAGTAATTCTTAAATTTTTCTAAGGGGGGGTTTCAACATGATATTGTGGAATATGTCTGCCTAGTTCCAAGAAGTTTCGATAGGTGGCAGCGATACACGTAGCCTTCAGACTTTCGTCTGTAATGTAGGTGCCTGCGAAGCAGAGGGCTGTCATTGAGATACTATTGGTGGGAAACCAGAGCATTGCAGATATTCGTAGGCGCTTGCAGGATTTCAACGGAGACATGCCAATGAACAAAAGCATGGTGATTCATTACGAGGGGTATCTGTCATCATTACAACAAGGTCGCTCAAAGCAGTCCGACCTCCCACGTGTTGGTCTGCTGAACACAGCTGTCTCTTGCAATGTTGGAACGTGCTGACACTCTCAATCAAGGTGATCGACAGATCACTACCAGACACCTCGCTGCACGACTGGAAGTCTCTGTTGAAAAGTAAGCCAGTCGCCTTGTCCCTTTTTATTTAGTGTGATAATTAATTCAACTAGAGGATAACGAGGGGGCAGGATATAACAATAATGACTTTGAAGAGTAAATGTGACTGCACTGAATATATGAGCTGATTTCTTGGCGACTTCTTGGTCTCCGTTAGCGTTTTCCCATTTAACCTGCTTCTGGGTCTATTCTTTGCTTTTATAAGAGAGACTGGGAGTCGCACGCATGGTGTTCTCAGGACAGGCAATGCAGGGTCTGCCAGAAATAGGCTGGTTTGGTATGCAGCTGGGTTACTGGCGTTCGTGGAAACAAGGTTACGCCATGCCACAGATGGAGAGAGGTGTTGTTAGGGTGCAAACTGAGTCGCAGCGTAGCTCCCTGGTGCTGTTGTGAGCCGTGGTAAAAAAAAAAAAAAAATCGCTGTTTTGAAGAGCGCGCCGCAGCGCATTGTGTGAAGCAGTCGCCCTCCGTTTCTGGCTGTGGCGCCGCTGTGGCAATCGCAGCTTTGGTGTCTCCCTCTGGTGGGAAAGCGGAAAGGTTGCCTGTCTACGTGCATTTAAGGGGCGCGATCAGCTCGGCAGTAGGTCAGTCGGGGTGAGGCTAGGTCAGTCTCGCGTCACCAGTTGCTGGTCTGTCTCTCGTTCGCATTTGTGCTGCAGTTAGTGTCTGTCTGTCGACGGGGCGCGAGTATGTCTGTCGTTTGGATCAAACTTTAAGCCAGAAAATGAGAGTCTTGTCATTCCACCAGTAACAGAACTCAGCTAGTGGTCCCCGGTCGGGGCTGAGTTCCTGCATCTGAGTCTGCGCGTTAGGCCACCAGTCTGCTAGAATTGCTAGGGCAAAGGTCATTGACGGTTGGATCGGTCGGTTGGTTGGTCGCGCACTGAGATACGAGATGACTTGTCCGCCTTGAGCGTCGGCGCATGTGAGGTTCCCACGTGAGTCCAGTGGGCCGCGCCGTACAGAAAGGGGTAGTGGCTTCGCGGTTGACACGAGAGCAACAGGAGTGAAACCACGACATCGGGCTGGCCGGGGCGAGATGCGACGCCGTGAGATAGGAGATCGGCGCGCCTTCCTGCGTCCGTTGAAGCGACTGGCAGCGGACGGTTCGGGACAGCGTTGGGGCTGCTGCGCCAGGTCTTCGCCAGAAATCGCGGTTTATTAGAAGTTAAGTGATTGGAGATATGTTGTTTCATTTACTTGTTAAATTCTACTTGTTTTCTTGGTGAGGTCACCAGCCGCTTTGTTTTGGGGTTGTCCCACCATTCTTCTCCGTTTCTTCACCAGCGGGAAGATGGTTATTTATGAATTGGGTGGTCCGTTTTTCCCTTGTGGTGTTGGGGAGGGTTAGAGCAATATGCGGTTCGGGTTGTTCAGTAATCCCCCCTGTCAATCTGTCACACGTTAATAGCTGCCTCTGTTATGTTTGTCGGATTCAGTGTTAACGAATTTATAGAATGAAAGTGTAAGGGCCGATTTCCTGAAACATGTTTTTATCTTGCCTGTCATCTTGCGAGGCGGTATATGTGTAATGTAGAGAATGTTGTATGTAAGTCTTTTATGTTTTATGTAAGTCTGAATTTCATGGGTTTTATTTAAATAGTCATTTTTATAAAGTTGTCACCCTTCCACCGTAAGAATCCTTTTAAAAACAATATTGCACTTTCGGTGGTAAATAATTTCTTAGTGTGAGTGTTTTTACCATTTCCATCCCTTTTAAGGGTTGCATAGTTAATGTGTTTGTATGAGTTGTTAAAATTTTTAGTTTAAAGTATCTGGTGTGTTGGAGATTTGCACCGGTGTAGTCTTTCAGAGGTTGTTGTGAGCGGTCGTGACTACGGCCGTATTGAAAGGGAGCGGCAAGCTTCTCAGCCCGAAGGCTCATACTGTCAGTATTATTCTTTCTGCCTCTAAATAAAATTGTAACTTGATATTTCGAAGGTGCTTTTCTACTTATAAATTTTAAATCTGTTGTTGAAAAGGCTTTGAAGAATAAAATTACCATTTGTTAATGGTAATTTCATTTTCATCAGTTACTCCTTGGCAACTACTTCCACGCTCACCTAGTATGATTAAATGTGTTAATGTTCTTGATGAATCGCTAGTAAATACAGTAAATTCTTTAAGAAAAGATTTTGAATGTAAATTCACGGTTCATATTGTTTGGTTTTATGGCCGAGCAGAGCAGAGAGATGTCGGATGGCAGAAAGAACTTGCATCATGCCCATGGCGCCTTCAGGAGATAAGAATCTCCAATATTCCAGAAAACATGAGGATGCCACCGAATTAAAGTCTAACCTTGGAAACAGGACCTGGTAAGTGAGGCTAGTTGCTGGATTTGAAAACCCTGATTGCTAAAATTCATGTAATTTCATGAGGTCACATAGACGGAAGTGTTTTCGAGAAGAGGGAAGAATACAGAAGTCACTGGAGTCTTTTAATGTGATGCACTTTCTTGGCAGGATATTTTGCTGGAGGAGCAATTACGCCATTGGTGGTCAGAGAGTACTTGTAAAATGATTATTGGTAATGTTTTCTTGGTGGGAGGCAAAGAGCAGGAACCTGTTCGGTTCAGATAGACAAGAGAGGACTTCAACTCAGGTCCTGGCACTGAGCATATCTCGGCAGATTGCGGACACCACTGGAGCAGCCAGTTGAGGGTTCAAGTCTGCAGAAGTGCGACGCTAGCGCTAGGCAATAATCTTCTCATCTGGTGCTAATAATTTATGGTGAGCATTGAAAGCAGCACCAGCACATTAGCGTGCTCAGAATACAGGCTGAGCGTTGTAATTATCTTTTCCACATCACTAACTGCACCGATAAATGAATGCCTTTTTATCACTTCAACAGCGGGCCTAACAGTCTCTGTCTGAAGTTCACGTTACATTTTTTGCTTTTTAACTTTGTTTTTTGTCGCATAGTCAGAAGCACTTCTGTATTTGCGCTTTGTTTGAATAGATTCATGTGCTGATTCAAATCTTGTTTTTGTTAACGCCTTAAATATTTTCATTTTTGTTAGTAAGCAATTCCTAAGCTAACGTTTATAGGCGAGCAAATCTGCATCAACATTTCGCATGGAACCATCTCGTCATTTATTTAGGGAAATCACAAGAATTGAGTCTGGATGGTCACACGGCATTTTTAACACTGGTTGTCCGGAAAGAGGCACAGTCAAAAATGGCGATAAACCTCCGAACCTTTATGAAAGCACGAGGGGAAAGGAAAGAGTCCTCAAGGTTGGGGACAGTATGAAATTACAGAATTGGTGGCAATCTTTCGGAGCGTGTTACATCTTCGGCATGCTGCGATATGATGTGACATCAATGCGCGGAAGTATGAGTGAATACTTAGATTTGTGAGAAAGCATGTGGGAACGGGCCGTGTATCTGTTAAAGAAACAGCATACTAGACTTCGGTGCGACTTGTTTACTGTTCCGGTCCTTATTATGTAAGTCCAATTAAGGACGTCAAAGAAAGTCCAAAATTGCTGCAAAAACTGTAATCAGGTGGTAGAAACAATACGAATAAGTACCTAGGAAGCTCAGGCCAGTTAAAAGGCAATCGTCAGAAAAAATATGGCTTTGTTCCAGTGAAACTTTGGGAACCGATTTAGGGGTAAACGCAGTCTATATTATATACCTCTCGAAGGGCTAATAGAAAATAAGCTAAAAGCGGTTGACCCTAAGGTGGAGCCATGTAAACTATTGCTCTTACCTCTCTTTATAAACGAACGTACAGGATAGAACGTGACTAATACAGCTAGAAACACTCTTTGCCATGAGCTGTATAATGACATACGGAGTGCCTATGTAAATGATAGTGACCTTCTGGCCAAAGGCAAAGAAAAATTAGATATATTACGAGGGGAAAAGGGCGGGCGACTTAGTCGAATCAAGAGAAATATATTGAAAACAAAGGTTGTGACAAGTAGTCAAGGATGTGTAGGAAACGATGTTAGACAAGTTGGCAGGTAATCGCACCTTATGACGCCTTGGAATGAAATTCTAAGTGTTGGATCTCTGCTTGACGTGGACAGTATTACGCGATTTTGGAATACTGTATAGGATTCTGAAGCTAAAGGAAAATACAAGGGAGATGATTAATTAACAACTCATCCAAGACGGACGCAATGAAGCTACATTCAAATGAAAGACACCATTGTGTTTCTCGTATACTTCTCTACTTGTGTGACACATCACGTGGATCCCTTTCCATCTGAAAATTACGAGTTGCATCCAAGACGGCAGCTACCAAAATGGTACCATTCTTTTGGCTAGAAAACACTAGTTTCCACATAATATCCGTTCAATGCGACGCCTTACGCCACATTATTCGGAGGGCCTTTATGCTGGCATGGTACCACTCTTCGTCTTGCTCCGTCTATAACCTCGCCATTATTGACGTACTGCTTCCTACAAAGTGCATCCTTCATTGGGGCAAAGAGATGGAAGTTGGGAGCTGAAAGGTTCGGGGTGTAGGGTGGATGAGGAACCCAGCAGCACCGTACCTCTGAGTACCGCAACAGCTGGACGAGTGCGACAGCACTACCAACAGAGGCGTCCAGTTGAGCACCGAGGTCTCTGTCTGTGATCCGTAGATCACCTCGAATGAGAGTTTCCGCACGTTACAACACTCCAGGAGTGACATATGTGTGTGGCTGGCCGGTACGCAGAACATCAAACAGGTTTTGTTCACTGTCAGGCCTCCGTAGACTTTCTGCGAGCGCCTATGAATATCTGTGATGCTCTGGTTTACCGCCAAAAGAAACTCAATGACAGCTGTCTGCTTGGAACGCACCTCCGTTACAGATGCTACTTTGAAGGCTACGTAGAGCGATGCCACCTATCGTAACTTCATCTACACCTACATCTACATGGATACTCTGCAAATCACATTTAAGTGCCTGTCACAGTGTTCATCGAACCATCTTCACAATTCTCTATTATTCCAACCTACTATAGCGCGCGCAAAGAATGAACACCTATATCTTTCCGTATGAGCTCAGATTTCCCTTATTTTATCGTGGTGATCGTTCCACCCTATGTAGATCGGTATCAACAAAATATTTTCGCATTCGGAGGAGAAAGTTGGTGATTGGAATTTCGTGAGAAGATTTCCGTCGCAACGAAGAACGTCTTTCTTTTAATGATTTCCAGCCCAAATCCTGTATCATTTCTGTGATACTCTCTCCCATATTTCACGATAATACAAAACGTGCTGCCTTTCTTTGAACTTTTTCGATGTACTCCGTCAGTCCTACCTGGTAAGGATCCCACACCGCACAGCAGTATTCTAAAAGAGGACGGACAAGCGTAGTGTAGGCAGTCTCCTTAGTAGGTCTGTTACATTTTCTAAGTGTTCTGCCAATAAAACGCAGCCTTTGGTTAGCTTTCCCCACTACACTTTCTATGTGTTCTTTCCAATTTAAGTTGTTCGTAATTGTAATACCTAGGTATTTAGTTGAATTTACGGCTTCTAGATTAGACTGATTTATCGTGTAACCGAAGTTTAACGAGTTCCTTTTAGTACTCATGTGGATGACCTCACACTTCATGAAATCATAGGGGCTGAAGCGGGAAAGTTCCAAGACATCCCGCAACAAATTCTGCATTTTATCAACCGCAAGTGGCCGAGAAAAAAAAAGTGTTGCATTATTTATTTAACGCCCCTTGTAGATGCTCCTGAGACGATAACACTAGGTAAACATGGCGTGGAACAACTAGAGAAGAACAAATCAAAGTACCGAGGAAAATACTAGGCCCTAAAAGAGGTAGTGAAAAACGGATACGAAAGATTGGAGTAGAACTACATCTGAGCATTAGGAGAATTGAGAATGAAAAGGTTAGGATGAATATGATCAGAATGGTCAAAAGATTGGAGCAAAGAGCTTGCAGGACATGAGGAAAGGCGGAAGGCAGAGGGGTTGATAGGAATTAGGGAAAACTGGAGAAGCAAGCACACGTCGACCAACACATCAGAGATTAACAATAGAGTAAGCCCGCCCGGTTGGCCGTGCGGTCTAACGCACGGCTTTCCGGAGGGAAGGAGCGCCTGGTCCCCGGCACGAATCCGCCCGGCGGACTTGTGTCGAGGTCCGGTGAGCCGGCCAGTCTGTGGATGGTTTTTAGGCGGTTTTCCATCTGCCTCGGTGAATGCGGGCTGGTTCCCCTTATTCTGCATCAGCTACACTATGTCGGCGATTGCTGCGCAAACAAGTTCTCCACGTACGCGTACACCACCATTACTCTACTCTGGTGTGAGACGTTCCGTGGGGCGTCCACCGGGGGCCGAACCGCGAAGTAACCCTGGGTTCGGTGTGGGGCGGCGGAAGGGTGAAGTGGACTGCGGTAGTCGTCGTTGGGTTGCAGACCATTGCGGCTGAGGCGGGGACGGAGCCTCTCCGTCGTTTCTAGGTCCCCGGTTAACATAACATGACATAACAATAGAGCAGGATACAACAAACGTGTAGAGAATCACCAGTGGAGTTGAGAGAAAAACAGTATACTGAAGATCTCGGAAGTAGAACGCAAAGGAAGAAAAGAACGGATAAAGACGTTTTGTGAGGAGAAGAAAGAATCACAGCCCATGAATGGGCTGTCTGTAATCATGTGGGCGCCATAACGAAAGAAGAAGATCGTGATTTTGATGAAGGAGAAGAAGAGGTGACTGTAATTAGCGTGGTTATAATGCAGTGTTTTGTTTACCTTGTATATTGATGAGAGAAGGGAGAGGGTGAAATCCTGCGTCGGCGCATAGCCAACTCTTCTCGAATAGCATTATGGGGGCGCCGGACTTAATCTCCCTGTCCGATGGAAGGATCATCATCAACGTATCCACATTTCAAGAGACACTACGGCGAAGTTTGGACACCGGCGCGATGTCTGCTAATCAGGGACTCGTATAGGCTCGAACATAAACCGTCTGTTGCTGCTGCCACAAGTAATCTGACAGAAGCGTTGCGCTCCCGCAGCTGCGCTTTTCCGACGCTTGCTGCAGGCTGAGAAACGGGCGCCCGTTGAGCTGAGCATTTGCAAATGACATGCAAATGAGGCGCTGCCGAAGCGCGCGGAGCGGAGCGCAGTGAGGTATCAGGAAATTACCGGCCATTGCGGCGATCGCCGTGCCGTAATGAGCCGCGGGCGGCCATCGCGTGCTCCGCCCCCTTAGCACCTGTCCAGTCTACCAGCTGACGCCGCCTGCCTGCCGTGTAGTCTTCAGCTAGCTAAGACCTAGCAAGGGGGCTCAGGCCAGCGGACCGTATGCATCAACTGCTTGCTTGTTGCTCCGTATCATAAGCGTACCAAGAACGAACTATCAAGTTTTGTAGTGTCACAAAGTGGGGCCAACGACACCCGTATTTCTGTTACGAGTAACAAATTTTATTGCACCTATCAATGTTTACTAACAGTTATTAGAATGACGCGTTTCGCCAGCATGTTTTCATCATCAGGTGCGTGTAGCTTGTAATGGTTCTTTATTTACGTGACCATTACGGCACTACATCCCCGGTTATCGATACCAGCAACATCGAACTGCTTTTCTGCGAAGTAACAGATATATTTTTGTGACAATATTCGCATTTGGTTTTATTAATGTATGGGTACTCCGATGTATCGATATATTACAGTGATATGGTTCTTGTGTGTATGCATTTCTGTGAGACTGTCATAATCTTTGACTTAATTGTAATCGTTTTGGCGTGAATGCGCACAGAGCAGGTCTTTGTTTTACTTTGCAGAAGTTATGTTGTTAATTCGCTTTGTAAAAGAACAGTCAAGTCTTGTGTTTGCTTAAAGTGGAAATTAAATATGTGAAGATTGATACAAAACTGTTTTCTTGATGATGTGACAATTAAGAAGTAGTATATGTGAATTTACAAGAAGTTTATTAAAAATGTGGATCGTGAACACCGAGTCAAAAATTATTTCTACCATGCCATTGTTCTGATCTGGGATTGTTTGATCATTAAGAATTTCCTGAAAAACGCATTTGTTAGGTCTTCAAATATTGCTAAAATATAGATCCGGACCTTCTAGCAGCCAAAGTGGAATCACCCTAGAATCAAAAATATGAGCCATAACGACTTCGACGAAATCTACGTGGGAATCCATTCAAGGTAAGTGCAAAATTATTGACCTTTTTTACAGTGACTTCATTATTTCTATTCTGACGGTACCATCCACAGTGAATAACTTAGTTGTTGCCCGAAAAAGCGAACATATGCTGCGTGAGCAACGTTATTTATCAGATTTTTCATCTACTTTGCAAGTCGTGGTATTGTTAGAAACTGTAAAGCACCCAATGATGGCAGCATGCTGCCGAAACCCACCGTGCTAATAAATATTAGCAAACATGATTGGTTCAGTAAAAATTATTTCATTGATTATAATACGGAGTATTTATAAATTAGATATATAAAAGTAAGCTTTAATTATGAAAAAGGTAAATAGCTTACAGAAATGTTCGATACAGCACTGACCCACTGTATCTTCAAGTTTTATTCCCGCCTAACACCGTTAGCTCCAGACGTTCCCGCTAGCTGGCATAAGCGGATGAGTTATTCCAGCAGTCATCATGGAGACGTATAATGGTGCAGAGCATGTGTGGTGTTGTTTATGGTTCCATGAGTCCAAATCCGCTACTGGAATTTAGAGACAGTTCAGGACTAAATATCGCAAGCCCCTCTTCAAAGACAAACTGTCACTAATTTGCACCATAGTTTCACCGAGACCGGCTGTGAATCACTTAGAACGCCGGGTCGGAGTCGGCGGCAGTTTCTAACGCAGCAGTTGAACAACTTCCGTAATCCTACATTCGTAATCCTGGTAATTCAACGAGACGTGCCAGCTTACAATAGAATATGCCTAGTGTTACGCAAACGCCTGCCATTAAAATCCTACAAACTGAAACTGTTGCAGGCTTTAAGAGAAAGTAACAAAGAAAATAGAGCTTAGTTTTGTGTAGAAATGTTTAACAAAATTCAGACTGAAGATGATTTTCTTAATAAAACTGCGTTTAGTGGCGAAGCAACCTTCCTTACCCGCGTGCAATAAAGTGAACCAGCATCATGTTCAGATGCGGAGTGAGCAGAAACCAAGTCACATAACCGAACATCTACGGGCTTACCTAAGGTAGATATTTTTTAAGCTGTAACAAGATAAACTATCCTTTGTTTTTTGCCGAGTCACCTATAACTAGCATATCGTACCTGAACTACTTTCAATGGTAACACGATGTGGCCACAGAATTCATTTTATTGCAAGATAGCGCGTCACCAAATTGTCATCGCGAAGCTGTCGTGTATCTCCGTAGGAATGTGCCGACTTGGACTGGACGTAACTGAACAATATCCTACCCAACACGATCAGCTGATTTAACCCCAATGGACTTCTATGTATGGGGTTACATTAATGACAGAGTGTTCGTTCCTCCGCTTCCGGGAAACGTCGACGATCTGCGACAATGCATAACACAAGCAGCTGCCACCATACATCAAGACTTGCATCATAGCATTTGCCAGGAAATTAATTACGGATGGAACATTTTCGTGTTACAAAAGCTAATCACAATGAACATTCGTAAATAAAACTTGAAGATATACTGTATTCAGTGATTTATGAAACATTTCTGTAGGTCCAGAATGATATTTTCACTCTGCAGCGGAGTGTGCGCTGATATGAAACTTCCTGGCAGATTAAAACTGTGTGACCAACTGAGACTCGAACTCGGAACCTTTGCCTTTCACCGGCGAGTGCTCTCCCATCTGAGCTACCGACGCACGACTCACGGCCGGTCCTCACAGCTCTACTTCTGCCAGTATCTCGTCTCCTACCTTCCAAACTTTACAGAAGCTCTCCTGCGAACCTTGCAGAGCTAGCACTCCTGAAAGAAAGGATACTGCGGAGACATGGCTTAGCCACAGCGTGTACCCTTTCTTTCAGGAGTGCTAGTTCTGCAAGGTACGCAGGAGAGCTTCTGTAAAGTTTGGAAGGTAGGAGACGAAATACTGGCAGAAGTAAAGCTGTGAGGACCGGACGTGACTCGTGCTTCGGTAGCTCAGATGGGAGAGCAATCGCCCGCGAAAGGGAAAGGTCCCCCGAGTTCTAGTCTCGGTCGGGCACACAGTTTAATCTGCCAGGAAGTTTCATTTCTGTAAGTGTTTTCCTTTTCCACAATTAACTGATTTATGAACATCCTGCACAGTCGCCCACCTCAACCAATTCTATACAAGACGAATAAATTAAAAAAAAAAAAAAAAAAAAAGCTCGTGTTTCTTCCGCTTCAGCAGCATCCTGTAAGGAGAACGCATACTTATTTTAATAATTATTTTATACGCTGAGGCGCCATAGAAACTAGAATAGGCTTGTGTCTTGAAATATAGAGAGATGTAAACAAGCAGAATACGACGCTGCGGTCGGCAACGCCTATATAAGACAACAAGTGTCTGGCGCAATTGTTATATCGGTTATTGCTGCTAAAATGGCAGGTTATCAAGATTTAAGTGAGTCTGAACGTGGCGATGGGACACTGAAGCATCTCCGAGAAAGCGATGACGTAGGGATTTTCCCGTACAACCATTTAACGAGTGTACCGTGAATAACAGGAATTCGGTAAACCCTCAAATCTCAGACTTCCCTGCGACCTGTTCAGATGGTTCAAATGGCTCTAAGCACTACGGAACTTAACAAATGAGGTCATCAGTCCCCTAGACTTGAACTGCTTAAACATAACTAACCTAAGGACATCACAGACATCCATGCCCGAGGCAGGATTCCAACCTGCGACCGTAGCAGCAGCACGGTTCCGGACTGAAGCGCCTAGAACCACTCGACCACAGCGGCCGGCCCGCGCGACGACTGAAGAGAATCGTTCAACGTGACGCAAGTGCAACCCTTCCGCAAATTGCTGCAGATTTCAATGCTGGGCCATCAACAATTGTGAGCGTGTGAACCATTCAGCCAAACATCATCGATATGGGTTTTCGAAGCCGAAGGCTCACTCGTGTACCCTTGATGACTGCACGACACAAAGCTTTACGCCTCGCCTGGGCCCGTCAGCACCAACATTTATCTGTTGATGACTGGAAGCATGTTGCCTGGTCGGACGAGCCTCGTTTAAAATTGTGCTGAGCGGATGGACGTGTACGGGTATGGAGACAGCCTCATGAATCCATGGACCGCACATTTCAGCAGGGGACTGTTCAAGCTGGTGTAGGCTCTGTAATGCTGTGGGTCATGTGCAGCTGGAGTGATATGGTACCCCTGATACGTCTAGATACGACACTGACAGGTGACACGTAAGCATCCTGTCTTATCACCTGCATCCATTCATGTCCATTGTGCGTTCCGACGGAATTTGGCAATTCCAGTAGGAGCCCCACACGTTCATACTTGCTACAGAATGGCTCCAGGAACACTCTTCTGAGCTTAAACACTTCCACTGGCAACCAGACTCCTTATACACGAATATTATTGAGCATATGTAGGATGCCTTGCAACTAAATGGCAGTGAGCACTATGGGACTTAACATCGATGGTCATCAGCCCCCTAGAACTTAGAACGACTTAAACCTAACTAACCTAAGGACAGCACACAACACCCAGTCATCACGAGGCAGACAAAATCCCTGACCCCGCCGGGAATCGAACCCGGGAACACGGGCGTGGGAAGCGAGAACGCTACCGCACGACCACGAGCTGCGGATATGCCTTGCAACGTGCTGGTCAGAAGTTCTCCATCTCCTTGTACTCTTACGGATTTGTGGAGAGCTCTGCCGGATTCATGGTGTCAGTTCCCTCCAGTACTACTTCAGACATTAGTCGAGTCCATGCCACTTCGTGTTGCGGTACTTCTGCGTGCTCTCGGGGATTCTACACGATACTAGGCAAGTGTACCAGTTTCCTTGGCTCTTAAGTCTATATTTTTCATTAATTTCTGTGAAACGTGAGAATGCATCTTTTGCTTTGGACCGGCACAAACAGAAGCGAGACTCATCGCAGAACACGACGGAATAGCAATTAATAAGTCTGACACTACACCGTGCTTGTCCTGTTGTCTGTGACATGGAATCAACGTCAGCCGACGAACAGGATATCGAGATGTCGAACCAGTTCCCAGTAATCTGCTCCCGTCGGTTCGCTGTATCACTCTGCTTTATGTCATCGTCCGTCCGTCAGAGCCAATCGAACAGCCCTACGATCTTGTGGTGGCGTAGTCCTTCTGGAAGAACCAATGCCTACTTTTCTCGCTGCTGTTGTGAATCTTTTCCGTCACCTCTCATTATGCAGTCATTGCATTAGAGCCAGCTGTCTATGCCGTCTGTCGGCATGATGCCCCCATGTCTCTCATGGCAATGGTCGAAGTTTCTCAAAGCCCGAAATGTGGCGACAAGTTGTACGTGCGTGTTTTCTGGGCATGATATGTTGCGTCCTCTACTTGAGAAATTTCAGCAACGTTAGACACACGCAACAGCTATCATGAACTCACACTGTCATTCATCAGTAGTAATGATTTTTTTCTGAAGTGAAAATACTGACAATGATCTCACATAAGGGCGAAATTTCAGTCAGCATGTCACAGAGGCATGGAAATAATGGAGCATCCTTATGTTAGCGTTCGGTCAAGATGTTCACAATGTAATAAAAGTGGAAGTGAAATGACAACGAGACAGCCGGTCGGTGTGGCCGAGCGGTTCTAGGCGCTACAGTCTGGAACCGCGCGACCACTACGGTCGCAGGTTCGAATCCTGCCTCGAGTATGGGTGTGTGTGATGTCCTTAGTTAGGTTTAAGTGGTTTTAAGTTCTAGGGGACTTATGACCTAAGAAGTTAAGTCCCATAGTGCTCAGAGCCATTTGAACGATTTGAAAACTAGACAGACAGAAAAAAGTAAGTAACTGCAACTTAGTCAAAATCGCCTTGGCAACATGTGGCCGTCAAAAAAATGTGTGTGAAATCTTATGCGACTTAACTGATAAGGTCATCAGTCCCTTAGCTTACACACTGTTTAACCTAAATTCTCCTAAGGACAAACACACACACCCATGCCCGAGGGAGGACTCGAACCTCCGCCGGGACCAGCCGCACAGTCCATGACTGCATCCCAGACCGCTCGGTTAATCCCGCGCGGCTATGGCCGTCGATGTGGTTCGCATGAAGAGATGCACGCCTGGGTATTATCATGCATCCTTAGTCAACCGCAAACATTTTTCTATGTAGGCATTGGTTACCTTGTGTCAGAGTGGCATAAACTTGTGACCAGTTATTGTAGTTACTTTTGAAACAATAAACAGTTTACTTTTGTTTTCCACATGTCTCGTTTTCGTTTTGTGCCCTTTATATTTTACATTTCGGTATCTATATAAGTTGATTCCCTCTCACAGAATCAGTATCCTGAATAACGGACCTCTACGCCCATCCGGCACATCCGTACTCTCAAAATTCGCGTATGTTATTCAGGAGGTGTCCATTCTCCATCTTTTTCTCGCAACTAATTAACAGCTTCGACATCCCAATGATCCAAAGTCTATGTCTTAATCATACAATGTTACGTATCACACACAAGGATAAATCTCTTTGTCTCACCATTGACCACCACGTCACGCGTCAAAAGCATAGGAAAAGTCCACCTCTAGCAGCTGCACCGCCTCTGGTAATATCGACACCAGCAGTGTCACTGTAAAGCACAAACTTCCAAATAGCCTCTTAGGAGAAGATCTTCACAGGAAAATCACCGTTTATTTCACATTTTGCTAAGCACTCTCCCTTTCTGTGATTTACGGCAGTATTAATAAAGAGCTCAAAGAGTAAATAGAGAGAATATGTTGTAGGAAAAAAATAAAGAGAGTATCGAAAAAAATGAACTATGGACCGTAAGGAAAAATATTATGAGGGAAACCAAGAAAGAGATAGAATACAAGAAAAGCAATCAAACGCGTAACAGACAGGCATGTAACAAGAGGATGTAACAAGATGAAGCGTAAGATTTGAGGGGAAAAAAATATTATCTTCGCTCACATAAATGATATGTTGAACATACCACATACCTACTCGGAAACAAAATTACAATAACACTAATAATGACAAGTAAAGCAGTCATCAATTCGAAGGCTAATTTCAACGCCACACAGCTCTACTAGAGACGAACCTATTTGCGATGGTATGCCCTTGACATCCTGCTACCTGCGAACTGACGTCATCGTAATCGTCATCAGACATTTGACATCGGCTGTTTAATAATTCCCTCTGTAGACTTTTCCAAGTACTGCGGTCTAGACTCTTCAAAGTACTACGGTCTTCAGGCCTACACATCCATGTCGTTGTTAGATTTATTTTTTACTGTGATCTACCCACGAAGCATTACGTCATATTCTAGATGTTTCTCTATTAGAATTTAGAAGAGAACGTCCTTAGTCCATCTACTACCCGTTCGTCTGGCAACATATTCCAGCTATTCCCTGTTCACTGAACTGAGGTACTGAAATATAATATTGTAGAATAACAATAAACCCACAGGTAACCACACATACACACAATATGTGTGTGTGTGCGTTTGTGGAGCATAAAAGTACCCTGTGCTCACCTCTCAGTTGTAAGTTCTTTAAAGAACAAATGCTTGCGCCACAGCAATTACTGCTGTCTTTTTCTCCTGGCGCTCCTCCGGACTGTACATTAGGCAGAAGGTGATCTCATTTTTTTAATTGTACATCTTGTGATAATTGCAATCTCAGTAAGATGAACCGCAACTGCTTATTACTTCTAAACATTCCTTTTCCTAACTCGTTCTCTAAATGTTTTTTTTCATCAATTTGTCAGCGTGCTTGAATCATGCCGGTCGTCTAATACGGTGTTGTCATTTATAAGCCACCACTGTAGCAGCCTTAAATGCATATCGCATGATCAATGCAAGAATCTGCCTTCACTTCAAATTTTCGTTATGAAGTCCGATGTCATTTTTGCAGAACCCATTTATTACAAAGCCAAAGGGGCGTTAATGTTTTTTTTAAATTTTTTCTCACGATTATGCATCATCTTATTAACAACAGACCGACAGCTATTAGTTACGCCGATTTCATTACATCTCCCATCATTGATATTATTGAACTTTCTCTAGTTGCCTACTTTAACTTTTGTGATTAACATTTCAAATCTAATACCACAGGGAAAGAGCGATTATAGCAGCCAGCTGATTACAGGGATACCTAGAGTCTAACGTGGGGGAAGAAACCACGGTACAATTTGACATATTAGGAGTACACTACCAGATCTGAAGTAAATAACACTTGATGGGAAGAAACATCCACCGTTAATAGCGATATGGAATTGAACGCCGAATCTCTGGATTCGTAATATGGCGCCCACTAAGATAGCCCTCAGTAATGGCAATATTATAACTTCAATCATTTTTTAAGCATTTAAATATTTTTCTACGGCAGTCAAGCCATCAGTGATGGTATTTTCCTTGTCTTACTGCATATTTCACGCTCTTTCGTGTTGTAAGAGCTTGGTAGATAATCCACGTCGTTTCTGTCAGACCTCCTTGCGTTGTGAGTGGCTGGTTAGGGCTGTGACTACTTTTTGCTACAGACGACGTCTGGGTCCTGCACGTGCTAGATGCCGCTCCTCACAGCTGACCTGGTGACCCGAACCGTTACTTCAGAGCGTCACAACTCTGCACGCGCGAGCTCGTCAAGATCTCGTTATGGCCATCAAAGCTTTTTTCGCATGCTGCTTGATGATGGGGCCTTGTATTGACTTTTTCAGGGCCCTGTGAACATTACGTGGACGCTTCTCTGCGTGTGTCGTAGATACAGTGTGAGTACGACCAACCTCTTCCATCGACGGCCTGGCCTGGTAAATGGCTGAGCTGTGTTTGTGTGTGTTTTCTTGCATGTGTGTGCTTTTACAGTTGTTTTAAGCCTGTTCTCCCTTAAAGTCGTGAATAAAGATAGTTTTGCGATTTCTTTCGTCACTCTAACTCATGGTAGATAGATTAGGGATTATTTCCATTTCAGGCCCTTCATCAAACAAATCATCAGTTCGAAGTCACGCTGAATGGGGAAGGAACTCGCCGTGTTCGGTTAAAAAGGAATTACCAAGCATTTTCCTTAATCAAGTTATGATAAATACAGAGAAAACAAAATCTGGATAACAGGACAGGAGTTCGAATTCCGGTATTCCCAAATCCGGGTCCAGTCTGATATTAGTGCGCCACTCGATCAGTTCTGTCGTCATAATCTGTTTTGTGTGGATCAGTATGTGTGTCACTGCCATTTGTGATTGCACCGGAGCGCTATAAATGCAACATGTTACTCAGGCAGAGTAAACAGCGGACATAGAGAAGAGTATGAATACCTATTGTACAACGATCGGTGAGTATTACCTGAAGATGGGTTCATGCAGAATGATAAGCTTCTCACAAGAACATTTTTCTCAACGGAGGGGGCAACTCGTGGGTGTCATACTCCAGTTGGTTTTATTTTATGTTTGGACGTTTAGCGAGAAGTCACAGTCATTGTCACAGTTCACTCAGTTTATTTATTGCTGTTCAACAGTGTTGCCATATCTGAATGCGAATCCTAAGTATCTGTGAGCGGAATGTAAAAGGGTTTGTTTACTTACAATGCGCTATTGTTTAAGGCCACGCAGTCAATTTTTTCCATGCAAAATGTTGTGATATTTGATGACAGGTTTAAGGAAAGTAATGTCTCCGATGTGTACACAAATATTGGAACTAACGTCCCATGAACGATGTGTACAGATATCGAACTTTCATCAAATGCTTTCTTATTAGTTTTCATGACTAATTTTCTAAGGTAATAATATTATATTATTAACCTACTATATCTGATCTTTCGATCAGAAGTGATGATATCAGTTGATCATGTGCCTTCGGTAAAACAGTCGTAGCCAAGGCACGAAGCCAAGACCTTGCGTTCCAAAGACATGTCTAACGGCTGGGCCTGAATCACCGTACCCCTCCTACTAGTATTATTGGAATCATGGAACAGAATTATGATAGTAAGAGAAACGCAGACGATAAAGCGGTCCCAGCGTAGTTCTTTTTGATTCTTCCGACTAGTCTACGCTATCACTGCCACTACAGCTACTGGATTATTTAAGAAAGTTTTACAAAATTTTAATTAAGAGTGAGTTCACTCACGTAAATCACAATGGCTCTTACTGTGACTGGAAATACGAGCAAAAACAATACTCACACTCCACGCTGTTAATAATGCTCCGATAGCATGAGCTGATTATGCTGTCAGAAGTTCTTAAAACCTTAGTACATAACGTTCCTTTGACAGACTCATCTTAGTCCGACTGAATAAATCCCTGAAATCGTCCAGCGGCTAGGTTTCCTCTCACACATGACTGACATGAGCGAGGTAACACACACACGAACGTGCAAGCACTCTTACGTAGCAATATAAAGTAATATATGCAAACACAATTAAAAAAGTCTATTGTAATGTTGATTACATAGACATTAACAGTTTGCTATTGCAAATGGCTATGTGGACAATTAAGCGTGTCAATTTCAACTGATGCAATTGTTATGCAAGAGCAAGTAAACAGAAATGCTCTACTGACATATATCAAGTGTCTGGTATTGTGTGTGATATTGAAACTAAACTCCTCCCGAACAGGCCAGGAAGGCCCAACGGTACCGACCGGCCGCTGTGCCATCCTCAGACCAAAATTTTTGATTTTCCCAGTGCTTTCCATTTTGCGACTGGTCAGACCTTACCTTCCGAATAGGCCTCGCATATGCTGTGCAATGATGTTAATTATTTTCTTAGGGAAATTTTGACAGTGATACCTTACCTTTGTTCACTTTAATCTAAAAGTTTTTTTCAAATTCAGTTTTTCGCATGATATAACAATCAAGATGGCGGTAGAATCGCTGAATCGGATCACCTGGAGACGTACTTCAGTGTAAGAATTTCTTTGCTGCCGTCATGATATTGCAGTTTCTTGAACACCACAGCAAAATAGCCGTTACTATCTTGTCAATTAGAAAAGAATTCTGAACAATTTAATATGGAGCAGTTGATGAGTGCTATATTAAATTTGGGAGCACGTATGGAAACACGGCTAGACTCACAAATAGGAACAATTAAAACAGAGATAGGAACAATTAAAACAGAGATGGGAACTTTACGATCTGAATTAAAAACTGATATGGGAACAATGGAAACACGGTTTGGATCTGAATTAAAAGCAGAGATTGGAACAATTAAAACAGAGATGGGAACTTTGGAAACACGGATAGATTCACGAATAGGGACATGTTTCAAAAATATGAAAGATGAATTAAAGAAAGAAATCAGGGAAGAAGTACAACCGATTCTGAATTCTCACAATAATAGATTAATTGCAGTAGAAATCAGACAAAGGGAACAGGATAGAGAACAGGAAGAAAGAGATCGCGTGATAGTACAGAATTTTTCAGAGTTAAATTTACAACGTGCAAAGGATAAGGAAGAAATATTTGAAAGAATCGAGGAATCCGTGCCAAATGACAGATTAAATAACCTAACACAACAGTATGAACAGTTAACTACCAAATGTGTCAGTACTGAAACCCGAGTCGCGACACTTACGGAAGACGTAAATAAACAGAAAGAAAAAATAGGTGACTTATCGGAAAGAGTTGAGGAAATTTCAGATAAACTGACAAATCTTAGTTTACGTGGGGACAGAGATTCGGATGATACAGCTCCATTACCATTTGCAGAAACCGAAGAGTATCAGAACATAAATAAGCATGTTGAGAATCAGGGAAAATTTAATGAACGCGTGAAAAGGGAATTTGAGGCATTACGGAAGCAAGTCAAGCAGATCGAAGGCGAAATTGTAGGAAAAGATAGCAGAAGAAATTTAGAATCACAGGTAGCAGAAGGGTTTGAAGAAAATAATTTGTTTCATTTACGGGATGCAACAAGAGAGCGCCAGGCGCGCGAACTTTACAATAATCGACATTCGGACTGGGACAGACGCGGTAGGTCTTTGTCGCCACGAGGCGAAAATATTGACTGTAAACACTTCTTAACTGTTCGGACATTTAAGATCTTCCGCAACTCTAAGAATGACATACATCCATGTTCATGGCTAGATCAATTTATGTACGCACTTCCGCCAAAGTTGCCATTAAGTCACAAACTTGAAATTATGTGCAGTTATTAAGGTCCTCAGGGGATTCACTACTCTAAGTGAATATGTGCCGTAGCGAGCATAGGGCCCCGAGCTGTAATGGTGCTATTTCTCTTTTAGTTTTCTGTACCGCTGCCTACTCTTTTACTATTCTTTGCATCTGTCAAAACAACTCTTCGACTATCAATCTATCTAGTGAGTAAGTAAACAATAACCAGATTTGACAATTTACCTAAATGTGATTTCGAAAATTGTTGTTTGGACTTACTGTACCTTCTGCAGCATTCATTCGTAGTTTAAACGAAATGTTACCTGTTTATCTTCGTGACAACATTACTTCTTATGTTGACAATATTCTTATTGCTAAACGTTCTTGGAGTGAACACAACAAAATTTTGGATTCATTATTACGTATTTTTGCAAGAGTTGGCATTACAGTAAACTTAGAAAAATCTGAATCTGGTCGTTCACAGGTGAAATCTCTCGGTCACATTATTTGTACAGAAGGTATTCTTCCTGATCAAATAAAAATTAGACGCTATTCGTAATTATGCTGTACCTACCACAAAACGTGAGGTTCTTAGTTTCCAAAATTTTTGTGGAACGATATACTTTTGAAAAATTTTTGTGGAATGACATACTTGTGAGAAACTAACAGTTAGATGTAAACATGCGGAGAGTACAAGGACACCGCGCTGTGTTTTGGCGGCGGCACATACTCAAAGCAACAGTCAAGTCTGCGCGCCGCACAAGGCAGTCGTTGACCGCGAACAATAGCTTCCTACGTCACGCGCCTACAGCTGATCGAGCGCTCAGTGCGAATGCACTGACAGCCGTAAACAAATACACAGTCTAATTTCTCCGACTAAATTCAGTATAAAGCTATAGTGACTTGATGAATTCTGTTATTAACATTCAGTATTTTTCAGGATACGGTGTATAAAGTATTTAAGACCTTCAGGTAAATTCTGTGCGTGTCCGACGTTAAGATGACCTGCTATCGAGAAATTTTCAGGAAGAATGTAATTTCGAAGAAGAAACTAATTAAATAAAAAAAAGGGGTAACTATTAATTGAGTTTATTTTCAGGTAACAAATTTCCACTTAGGTACGTACTTTAGACGTAATTTGCTGCTCGCGATTACGTGATTCATACTTTGTGCTAATTTCATGTTCTATGAATTTACGTGTGAAGCGACGTGCTTGCGTACGTTAACTGATTTTGACAATGATTATTAATGAACTGGGTTGTGACTTGTATATATTATGCATCGCTTGGCTGCACTGCTTTTTCACTGATGTCATATTTTTCTATTATGTGCCTGCTGTGCTTATTTATTTAAATTATAATTGTCATGTGATTAATTGTGCTGACTGTGATTATGTATGTAGGTTATACTTTGTGATTTATCTGCTTGCGCCTTCATGTTTACTTATTAAGATGACATATGAACATTTATTTGCTTATGCTGATATGATGCTAATGGCCTGTTTGCTGCTATGCGTATATATTGTATATTTATACATTTCTGTTTTGTTGTCATAACTACTCTTCAATTTAGAATATAGCAATGCTGATGTACAGTGTATAAACATAGAGTTTAGGTCACACCACTGTATTAATTATAGATTGTTCGCTTGGCAGAGCCTCGTTGTAAGAATTGTGCTGCATACACTTGTTGACATTCTGTTCTCTACTGGTATATTTACTCGCTATTGCTTGTTTTGCTTACGCTCAGTGCCTTATATTTTTAAGATATGAAAATGAACTGCTATAATTCGACGAACGACATTAGTACAAGAAAGTCATAGAAGTCACATGAGCTGAGGTTTTATGGAAGCTGTATAAATTTATGCTAATAGGAAGGAGGCTAACGACATGACAGACCAAAACTAGGTTTAGACCATTGACAATTATTACACTGCATTTTTCGTGAGCAATTGAAATAGGAAGTGACACTTGACACAAAAATACTTCACATGTTTGCTTCTGTCTGCCATAATTCTTGAAGTAGTGTACACACTGTGAAACATTATGATTATTCACACTCCGTAATCTTACTTAATTACTGAGAGTTATTCGAACTAAGTCTGTTAGAGGTCATGTATGCATTTCTTTTATTTAATGATGGACAAGGAACCAAAATGTATCTTATAATTTATAATGAGTAGAAAATTTGGGTCAGATGGATTACACAGAGGTTGTGTGTGGACACTGTGTCTTCGGATTGTATGGGATGCTGAACTGAAGTTGCACTAGGATTTTATCTGTACTTGTTCGAGGAGACTGACTAGAGGAAAGAGTTGTTATGGAAGTGAAATGATATTGGTGCTGAGGTTTATATTTATCGACGTATTATTATAGGTATTGAGAGTATATGAAGTTGATGATTATTGGAGTTTTTGTGGACAAGAGGTAAGGTAAATGATATTGATGATAAGAGTTATATGTATCGACGTATTGAAGAAGTATTAGTGACGTATTGAGATTAAGTTGATGATTATTGGAGTTTTGGTGTATAAGAGGTAAAGTAAGTGAGGAGCATATTTTTTTGTTGGTCTTATGGAACAAGGAGGATGAAGAGAGCAGACTAGAACACTAAAATAGAAGTAAGATAGTCTATACACACATTTTGTTAAATAACTAAGCAGTATATACTTTTTTTTGGAGAGAGGAAGTAATTGCATATCTTGGCTCACTGACAGTTGTTCAACAACAGTACATTTTGATCTGGCTTGGCAAACATTGGTCTTGACATGATGACTATGACGTTGACTAACTATTATTGACTATTATACATTGCTGCCAGTACTACTTGATACACATGATGAACATTAAATTTTGACAGAATTGCATTTACACAATTAACACTATTCAGTTACACAGTAGTACTTAATGTGAATGAAAGATGAATGAGTGTGTTTTGTGTGTTTTCCTTTCCTAATCCTAACCACCTATCTCGTAAATATTATTTTATTTGTTTGTAGTGGCTTGCACTGACACCCATAAATATTATAGGTTTACTGGTATTTGTGTATTGTAATAGTTAATAGGACAATTATCTGACATCATTTGTGTGTTTGTTATGATTTGTATGTTACTGTAAAAGCATTTGTATGTGCATTCAAACTATTGTTCATGCCTGAACTGTCTGATTAGTGAAGATAAATATTCTGAACTGTTACTTGCACTTTTCAACATGATGTGTGACATTTGGTCGTGTTTAATTTCTGCTGATGAACTGTGTGGTCAGTGATTGAAAAAAAAAAAAAAATTATGGACTGTTACCTGTACCTTTTCTACATGATTGGTACCACTAGGACATGTTTAATTTCTGCTCATAAACTCTGATAAACAGTGTGATCAGTGCTAGTGAATTTTTTGGAACTGCTTCTGCTGAGAGATGTGACTTTTTGCTGTCTGCACCTACTCAATATTGCTGGGTGCCACTGATGGACTGCTTCTACTGAAAAGATGTCCCCTGTTGCTGTGTGCACCTGATCAACATTGCTGATGCCACTAATGGACTGCTTCTACTGAAATGGTGTCACTTGTTGGTGTCTGCACCTGCTCAACATTGCTGGGTGCAACTGATGGATTGCTTCTACTGAAATGGTGTCACTTGTTAGTGTCTGCACCTGCTCTCAACATTGCTGGGTGCAACTGATGGAACTGCTTCTACTGAAATAATGTCACTTGTTGCTGTCTGCACCTGCTCAACATTGCTGGGTGCAACTGATGGACTGCTTCTACTGAAATAATGTCACTTGTTGCTGTCTGCGCCTGCTCAACATTGCTGGGTGCAACTGATGGAACTGCTTCTACTGAAATAATGTCACTTGTTGCTGTCTGCACCTGCTCAACATTGCTGGGTGCAACTGATGGACTGCTTCTACTGAAATGATGTCACTTGTTGGTGTCTGCACCTCTCAACATTGCTGGGTGCAACTGATGAACTGTTTCTACTGAAATGAAGTCACTTGTTGCTGTCTGCACCTACTCAACATGACTGGGTGCCACTGATGGACTGCTTCTACTGAAAAGATGTAAAGCCACATGCATGAAAAGAAGTTGTATTGCTTACTGTATTTCATATATTAGGTTAGTGAAAGGTCAGTGCAAAGCCAAAATTTTTAACTAATTATGTGATATTTAGGTATTAATATTATCTTTTATTTTTGTCTGTATTTTTGTGGACGAATTTGGTGGTATTTTCACCACCAATGCTGGCAAAAATACCATCAAATTCTGGCCTGTGGAGGAGGGGCATATGAAAGGTGGCTACACTGTGCCACTGCGCCAGAGATTGCGCCAAAGAGTACTATTAAACCGCCTCCACAGTGGTTGTCGAGAGTTCATGGCAGTCAGTGCTTGTTGAGAGTTCATGGCAGTCAGTGCTTGTTGAGAGCTCGTTGTAGTCAGTCGTTCCGAGATGTGCTAGTGGGCACTGCTTGTCGTGAAGTCGGAGTGAGATGTGGTAGTAAAGAGTGTTGTTCCATGTTTTATGCAGTTATTTGATGGGAGAGATAGCAGATGTTATTGTAATGAGTGCATTTCGTCAATATATATGAAGGTAAAAATTACAATGTTCTTTTATTAATTGTGTGTCTGAAATAATGCGTCACTACAGGTTCAGTCAACAAAGCATCTGGCTTGTGTTCTTGTATTAGAGTGAATTCTGGTTTTCTTGCGTAATTATAGTTTTTCTAAATTTCTTTTGTCACGTCAGCATAGTTGATATTTAAAAATTCTTGTCTTGTTGGAAAAGAACCGTGCCAGATGTGGACGTTGAGTCACACTCCCACATACAGAACAGTTACATTTGTGCTTGGATTTTGTAGGTTTTATAGTTGCTGGGGACTTAATTAATTAACTGTGTTTACGAAAATTTTCTTACATTGTTCTTTGCAGTCAGATAGCGTAATAATACTAGTCAGGGCCAACCGATTACGAGACTGCGTAATCGGACAGACATACTAAAACAAAAAATATTTTAAATCAATCTTATATTTAATTAAGCCCCCATGCACCCGTTGCCAGCGATGTGGATGGCGTAGTATACCGTTAGCAGAGCTTGTTCTGTTGATGGTGTGAATGGAAAGGTCTGCTGCCTGTCGAATCTCTGGAACAGTTCTGAAGCGAATGCCACGACGTGGTTCCTTCATCTTCGGAATCAAATCAAAATCACAAAGACTTAAGTCCGGGGAGTATGGTGGATGGGACAGTACTTCCCAGTCCCACTGACCGAACAGAGCAGCCACATCATGCATTGTATGCGACCGCACATTGTCGTGCAAAATGATGGGTGTAATACGCAGAAAGTGCCGCCGCTTCATTCGCACAGCTGGTCGCAGGTGATGCTCCAAAAACGAACAGTAATACTGTGCATTGACGGTCTGCCGTGGGGGAACATAACGCGTTAGGATAACACCATCACAGTCGTACACGAGAATCACCATAGCTTTCACCATACTGGGGCTCTGACTTTCGACTTTCACGGGGCCCAATAATGACGCCATTCGTTGGATTGGCGTTTCAGTTTTGACTTCGTGGCCTTCGCTTCAGCCGGCCGAAGTGGCCGAGCGGTTCTAGCCGTGTCAGTCTGGAACCGCGCGACCGTTACGGTCGCGGGTTCGAATCCTGCCTCGGGCATGGATGTGTGTGATGTCCTTAGGTTAGTTAGGTTTAAGTAGTTCTAAGTTCTAGGGGACTGATGACCTCAGATGTTAAGTCCCATAGTGCCCAGAGCCATTTGAACCTTCGCCTTAGACCTGTTCCAGAGATTCGACAGGCAGTGGACCTCTGCTAACGGTATACTACTCCTTCCATATCGCTAGCAACTGGTTCTACACAACGCTGGTGACTACTTTGAAGGAGAGTAACAGGTGCAAACATGTAACTCTTTTGTATTTCTTGTGAAGAAATAGTTGCCACTATTGAAGTTCCAACCCCCGTAAATTTTAAGAGGATTATATCACAACACTATATTACCTGATATTTTGCAACGTAATTGCAAGTACTTTGAATTCTACACGGAAAATTTCACTGGATTCTGTATCGAATAAATGCTTTGTTCTGAAGGCAGTGCACTGATGTGTTTGTTAGTATACCCGAATTACAATGAAAATTAGCGGTTCTTGTATTTGCTTGGGCTGTCAGGTTGCGGGGCAACGGTACAGACACTGAGCGGTGAGTGGTAAGAGACTGTTTGTCCGCCCGTTTGGCCGGGCGGTCTAACGCATGGCTTTCCGGGAGGGAAGGAGCGTGTGGTCCCTGGCCTGCCCAGCGGATTTGTGTCGAGGTCCGGTGAACCGGCCAGTCTGTGGATGGTTTTTGAGGCGGTTTTCCATCTTCCTCGGCGAATGGGGGCTGGTTCCCCTTATTCCGCCTCAGTTACACTATGTCGGCGATTGCTGCGGAAACAAGTTCTCCACGTAGGCGTACACCGCCATTACACTACCACGCAAACATAAGGTTTACACTCGTCTGGTGTGAGACGTTTGGGTACGGTGTGGGTCGGCGGAGGGGTGAAGTGGACTGCGGTAGTCGTCGTGAGGTTGTGGACCACTGCGGCTGCGGCGGGGGCGGAACCACTCCGTCGTTTCTAGGTCCCCGGTTAACATACAATACATGAGACTGTTTGGTATACAGAGTGAACAAGAACGCCCCTGACGGTTGATTATTAACCACCACAGTAGTAATCTCAAACTTTGGTAGTTCATGTATTATACATAACAGTACCTGTATGGGTTTGTAGACATTCCACATAGCATCTCAGGTGGGTATATATTACATTGAGGTGTTAGGTGTCTTGGGGCACCTCCTAATATAGTGCGGTTACCTCCTGTTGCCTGGCACTCTACAGCCGTCCACAGCTGTGAAAGTGTTGCTGGTGCAGGATTTTGTGCGAACTGGTCTCTCGAAAATGGCTCTGAGCACTATGGGACTCAACTGCTGAGGTCATTAGTCCCCTAGAACTTAGAACTAGTTAAACCTAACTAACCTAAGGACACCACAAACATCCATGCCCGAGGCAGGATTCGAACCTGCGACCGTAGCGGTCTAGCGGTTCCAGACTGCAGCGCCTTTAACCGCACGGCCACTTCGGCCGGCGAAGTGGTCTCTCGATTATGCCACATAAATGTTTGTTGGGACTCATGTCGTGTGATCTGGGTGGCAAAATAATTCTCTCGAATTGTCCAGAATGTTCTTCAAACTTCAGACCAATCGCGAACAACTGTGGCCTTGAATCATGGCGCATTGTCACCCATAAAAATTCCATATCTGTTTGGCAACAATAAATCCATTAATGGCTGCAAATGTTCTCCAAGTAGCCGAACGTAGCCATTTCTATTGAATTACTGGTTAAATTGGACCAGGCGACCCAGTCTATCCCATGAAAACACTGCCAATACCATTACAGAGCCCCCACCAGGTTGCGCAGACTCTTGTTGATAGCTTGGGTCCATGGCTTCCTGGGGTCTGCACCCCCACTCGAACCCTACCATCAGCTTTTACCAACTGAAATCCAGACTCATCTCACCAGATCACGGTTTTCCAGTCGTCTATGGTCCAACCGACATGGTTACGAGCCCAGAAAAGGCGCCTCAGGCGATGTAGTACCGCTAGCAAAGGCACTCGCGTCGGTCATCTGCTGCCATAGCCAAGTAATGTCAAATTCGTCGCACTGTCCTAACAGATACGTTCGTCGTACGTCGCACATTGATTTCTGCGGTTATTTCACGCAGTGTTGCATGTCTGCTACCACTGACAACTCTACGTATATACCACTGTTCTCGGTCGCAAAGTGAAGGCCGTCGGCCACTGTGGTGTACGTGGTGAGAGTTAATGGCTGAAAAGTGGTGTTCACGGCACATTCTTGACGCTGTAGATCTCGGAATCCTGAATTTCCGAAAGGTTTCCAAAACGCAATGTCCCTTGCGTCTAGCTCCAACTACCAATCCACGTTCAAAGTCTGTTAATTCCCCTCTTGCGGCCGTAATCACGTCGGTAACCTTTTCACTTGAATCATCACAGTACAAATGACAACTCCGCCATTGCACTGACCTTCTATACCTTGTGTACGCGATACTAACGCTATCTGCGTATGTGCATGTCGCTACCCCATGACTTTGTAACCTCAGTGTATTACATCTGAAGAAGAACGTTATTGTACCTGGCTGTGTTTTAAACTATCTCATTTGCGCTGTAGTTGCTTGTACTGCCGATTCTCAAGTACACCGGCAGTAGCAGATGTGGAAACATCCTCCTCGTTTCGTTAAAAAATCACGTTCCTTGCATACTTATACACTGTACGGTGTGTAGACACACTTGAGAATGGACACTGTTCGAAATTAGTAGTGCAAATAAAATAAATTAAAACACCATCTGGTGGAATAATGCCTTCAAATTTGCTGAGCCTGTAAGCCCACGGAGCAGAAACTGATAAATATTATTAAATATCATTCAGGAGAGCAGCACAGAAATGGATATGCTTTTGTACACTATAATCTGCATAATATATGCAGCACCATTATAGATGTTGCAGATATGGAAAGAGTAGATACGCGGCACAAGAATCTGCGCAGGCCATCGTGCACGTAATAACACGGCGCAGTGAGAACTTCTGGAGTCAAGCACGGAGCAGTCGATCAACTGTATTTATGCAAATAACCAGAAGACGTGTCGATGTGAGTACCCCTAGGCACACTGATGGCCCACCGCCATTACGACTTCTGTCTGTCTAATGATACCTTCTTGTATTACATGTACTCAGGTCTACTTCTGCAACATTTTCTGTGATAGTTTCATCCTTTCTTTTACTTTCTCGTATCTTCCGGCCTTGCATCCAAGATTATTATGGAACAGTGCGCTCACGTCAAGAAAGATCTAGATCAGCGACTGCAGCGATCTGCCTTTCTAAGAACACACTGCCTTAATAGCATTGAATCTCTCTGTGACGGGGTGGTGCGACACAAATTGCTTTGTCGCAAAGAATGAAGTAAGTAATAAAAGACGAAAAAACAGATTACAGGAGTAAATATAAACAAATAACTCCAGGACGCCACGGGAACGACAAGTAGGTTGTAGCAGTATCTTCCTAAATTCCTCAGTTACAGCTGCTCTCGCGAAATGGGTTCTGATTATCAAAAAGCGTCAGCGAGTTCGCGCTTTTTAGGATCTCCATTAGTCTCGTCCATGGCTCAAACAAACCTGAGATCATTCGTGCATTCTTTGTGTTCATTCAGTATCCCCTCCGACTCCTAATTGGTAAGGGTCCCACACACTTGGCCGTCATTCTAAGACGGATCACAGCACGAGTGTTTGGTAATCAGTCTCCGTGATAGATTGATTGCATTTATACAAAAGTCTACAAATTACTTCCCCTACAACTGACTCCGTGGAACGTTTCATTTCATATTACGACGAACTGTTAAATAAAAATTACACTATCATGCAAATATTGAGCACGAAAGTAACTCTGTATGTTTGTATGTTACTGCCAAGCAACACACCTCTATGAACTTATATATGTACGAAGAATTGCTACAGTATAGTACAGAAGGTAAGTGGAAGCAACAGTACACAGTGAGACGGACAGAAGATAACAAGGTATATATTCAAAACTTTGGTTTACAGATTTGTAAATACTCTCTTAGAAATTTAAATTCAAATACGCGTAAAAGTAGTAAAAGGTAGTAAAAAGCGTTTTTCCTGTTTAATAGAAAGTAAATAAAAACCCACTGATGATGCTGAACGTTCAGGGAAAGATGTCTGGGAAATAGAAGACAAAATAAGATTGTGTTTTGCTCAAGGCGGACCCCTCAAAAACAAATCTATCTTTAAGCGAATACTAACAGAAGGGCTTCATCCTCAAGAAAATTAAATACAGTAATCACAACGAAGTCACCGCGTTTCATGATGATCACCTGGAAAGTACAAAAGGCGGGGCATTGGTCTTAATAGGTTGTGTGATCACCAGGGAAGGCCATAAAAGCTTTGCAACGTGTTTCCACGTTGTGTATACGGATCTTAAGGACTTCCAGTTGTAGGGCGCTCCATTCCGTCACCAATGTGGCACACAACTGCTGGATGGTTGTTGGTGTTTGTGAATATGATGCACTGCGTCTCCCCCGTACATCCTACACTTGCTCGTTGCGAGTTTAGGTCGAGGGTATGGGTATGCCAGGCCATTCGTTGAATGTCCTTTCGTTACAAGACCTGCTTCATCTTCTCTGATCGATCGAAGTTACGGCGGAATGTACCACAGAAAAGACACACATGGGGAAAGAGTACAGTGCCAGAGCCGGCCGCTGTGGCCGAGCGGTTCTAGGCTCTTCAGTCCGGAACCGCGCTGCTGCTACGGTCACAGGTTCGAATCCTGCCTCGGGCATGGATGTGTGTGATGTCCTTAGGTTAAGTTAGGTTTAAGTAGTTCTAAGTCTAGGGGACTGATGACCTCAGATGTTAAGTCCCATAATGCTTAGAGCCATTTGAACAGTGCCAGAATATGGAGTACAGTGCCACAATAATGTTGACCGACAAGTGTACCGTGTCCAAGTATTCGGAGATCAGTACGCCCATGCAACATTATTCTTCCCGCACCTTAAACGCCTGGACCACCAACACAAACATGTTCGACAATGATCCTGGATGCATTACCTGCTTCCATATCTCACCATGACGGTACACCCAGGACTGTCGAACATGATCGTTTTGGTGGTCCAAGTATTAGCCTGTGAGAAGGGATAATGGCCTCGAACACTGGAACACCTGGAACATCAAAGCAATCATGTTCGACAGTGCTGTAGATAGCCTCATGTAAAGCACAGATGATCGAGAGGACATTCTGCGAATGGATTGCCCTGAGCGTTCCTCCGACTTAAACCCCGTGCATTGCGGAAACGTACTGTAGCACTTCCATGTACACAAAATACCACCCAACAGTTTTCAACGGGCTGTTGGAACAATCGAACGTCCTACCACAAGAATTCGTTACCAACAATGTGACCAACATTGGAGCACGTTGCAGAGCAAATATTGTCGCCCGTGGCGATCACACACCCCACTGAGAATCATTTACAGCCGTTTGTAACGTTCACAAGAGCACCATTAATCGCGGTGACTTGGTATAATTATTGTCTTTAATAGCAGTGTTACTTCTTTCGTCTCATTGGGTATTTTTTTAAATTATCTTCTGTACTGTACTGTAGCAGTTCTTTTTATGTATGGTCCAAGTTTCATTGAGCTCACTTGACAATGATATATCGTGCAAAAGTTACTTTTGTTCGTAGGTTTTGCAAACCAGCATGTATCTATCAGTTAATTGATTCCGGTAGTAACTCACTGACATATGGTGTAACGGGACATCCTTCTCTAGCATTACTTTTCTTCAACAGTAGTTGTTGATGCCAGTAAATTTTTTTTTTTTTAAATTTTGGATGTTCAATTTTATCTCAGCTGCTTTTCAGAAACGTTTATTTTGTATGTTATAATCGATAAGAACCAGTTATGAATGTACAGTTAAAATTATGTTTTTTAGAAATATTTGAAATTACGAATTATTTGGCACACTTAAAATTTCTATTATTAATTACGCAATCTGGTACTGTTTACTATGTTTATTTCTGGATTCATTTATCACATAATAATCGAAACTAATATAAATTCATTAGTCAAGAAAAACTATAAGCCCTTTGGAATATTGTTATTTTCACTGAGTGAGACAGTGGTCAGAAAGCCTGTGATTAAACCGGACGCATTTTTGTATTTTGTGCGAACAATGTAATTTCGGCTTTGTTAATGTGTAAAATCAAAAGACCATGTGGTATAATAAAATGCGACAAAATATATTAACGTAACAACAAAAATTCTGCAACAACAATCTTCAAAATTATTCAGATAAATTCAACCATGAGGACCTAAAATGTGAGAATTTCAGCTTCAAGAATCAGACTCTTAGACAAGAAGAACTGGAGCCAGCTCTACGTGGTAAGATAAGTAAACTAGAAAGTTTCCAGAATGAGATTTTCACTCTGCAGCGGAGTGGGCGCTGATATGAAACTTCCTGGCAGATTAAAACTGCGTGCCGGACCGAGACTCAAAATCGGGACCTTTGCCTTTCGCAGAAAGTGCTCTACCATTTTTTTTTCTTTTTGCCTTTCGGGGGCAAGTGCTCTAGCAACTTTTTTTTTCGCGGGCAGGTGCTCTACCAACTTTTTTTTTTTACTGGCAAGTGTTCTACCAACTTTTTTTTACTTTTTTCTTTTTCTTTTTACGTTGGTTCAAAATGGCTCTGAGCACTATGGGACTCAACTGCTGAGGTCATTAGTCCCCTAGAACTTAGAACTAGTTAAACCTAACTAACCTAAGGACATCACAGACATCAATGCCCGAGGCAGGATTCGAACCTGTGACCGTAGCGGTCTTGCGGTTCCAGACTGCAGCGCCTTTAACCGCACGGCCACTTCGGCCGGCTTTTTACGTTGGAGGTAAGGAGAAAACAAATGAAAACCTCCTGTGTATCAAAATAAAAGACGACGTTGTTTATAAAATAACACAATATACTTTGAAGACGTAAAACATAAAAGGTAGCTATATTTCCGTAACGACCTTCTTTTTTTATTTTGTTTTTTGTTGTTAACATGAATGAGTATACAGTCCCACCATCCGCAGCAACCCAAATTTTTTGTATGATTTTTTTTTTTGGGAGCACAGGAGAAAGAAAACAAATAGGCTGCAGATAGAGAGCTATGCGTGAAAAGGATAAACATGTGTAAGGAAAAAAAACTTAGAAGAGGAGGAGAGAAGAGAAGTGAGATAAAATAGCAATACTTTCCGCGCCATGCTCCACTTTGGCGCGCCATCAGAGCAAAATGAATTCTATCAATGACCATTAAAGGGGAACGTGGGATCGTCCAGTCTAAGCTGGCACGGTTCGTTGAGATTCCAGCTTTGAGGCGGGTTGGTGAAAATACTCTGTAAATAGTTCGCGAAAGTGGCCCGATAGTGTCGATGTCGGCGAAGGGTGTGGTGATGTACTTGGAGGCGTGTCCAAAAGTCCGCCGGATCGACGACGTCGTCCCCGAAGAGGTAGTTGACAGCCATGCCACTGATCCATGTGATGGCGTGCCACTTAAAGTAAGTCGTGTCGGGATATATCATCATGGAAGGAGAAACGTCATGTGGTGGTACTCGGAGGTAGAAAGCCACAATCTTCTGTACGAGGGTCCAGACAGCTGCTACTGGCCCACACTCAAAACGAGGTAAATCTGTATCTTCGACATAGGCACAGGGGTGAGTCCACCAGCGCGATCCGATGCAGTTTCTGTCTTGTACTATACCTGCCGTTGACGAGAAGGTACCACATAGAGGTGGTGTCAGTGGTGTGATATGGTTGGTGGATCGTTTTCCAAACTGTAGGCCATGAAACCTGGGGGTGGCGTGTTTCGACGGGTTGCGGGGTGGAGACTTTTCGGAGAAGGCAATAGATGTCGCGGGTGGTCGTCTTCCTGGTCCTGGGGAGCTCGGTGCATATGTAGCTGTACTCCAAGAAGAAACGGCCGATATGTGACATCGGAGGTGGGATGTGTACCATAGACGTCGGTGGGCGTCTCGAAACAGGTGCGAGCTCAGTGGTCAACAATCCAGTAAAACTAGCATATTGGCTTTTCCATAACCGGAGCATAGTATTGGTGTAAAGTGCCGTAGTCCTGGCTCTCACATTAACCAGATCGAGGCCACCGTCCCGCTTCATGTAAGGTGAGAGCTTCATACTGGACTTTGAAGATGTGTCCAGAACATATAAAATAGCCGAAAGCCGCGTGTAATCTGGCCGCCATTGTCGCAGTGATGGGCAGAATCTGCGCTATATGGAGTATCCGGGCTGCCAGATGGATATTGACGAAGGTGACTCTCTAGCACATATTCAGCGGGCGTAGTATGAGATTTTGTATGTTGGCCCGAATGCGTTGCAGCAGCGCCCGAGGTGCGGCGAATGTCTCGCGTGTACGCTAATCCGAGACAACGAAGGGTGTCCACCAGTTGAAATGGGACTACGCTGTCTGCGAGAAGGCCGCGGCCGATCTTCATGGCGCATGATGTTGCCACGTTCATAGCGCTCCCTGCCCCTGCACTGTAACAGGTAATCCACTGCATCACAGCTTGTACGTCGGCCGCTGAACGTACGACGAGGGCCAAGTTGTCCGCGTAAGCTCGGCAGCGGAACACATTATCCCGGAGTGGAATACCTGTCAAACGTCGCCGTAATCCGCAAATGAGTGGTTCCATCGCAATGGCATAAAGCACCGTCGACAAAGGGCAACCCTGCCGTACTGAGCGTTCAATCCGTATAGGTTCTGTAAGTCTGCCGTTGACGAGAAGTCTGGACGTTGCTCCACGAAGGAACCGCATAATCACTTGCGTGAACATCGGGGGAATTGCCATTCGGTCCACCACTGCGTTGAGGAATGGATGATGAACGCGGTCAAACGCTTGTTTGAAGTCGATGGAGATTAAAGCGCCTGGCAGTCGCGAGTGTGTTGCCACAGCCATCACATCTCGATATTCACTGAGGGCTGTCTGTATATTACGATCACCGCCTAAGGATATTTGTTCGTGGGAAACAATGTCTCATAAGACATGTTTGAGTCGCACTGCTAGAAGGCGTGTGAAAATCTTGAAGTCGGAATTGAGTAACGTGTTCGGCCGACAACTGTCGAGTCGTGTTCCTCCTGCGGGTTTCGGGACTGGTACAAGTAAGCCTTCCATGAACATTGGTGGCGGGTTCACCGCGCCGGACAAAAGTTCCTAGTATATGTCCCTCCATCGTGGCAACATCAAATCTTGGAAGGTACTGTAAAATTCGAGAGGTAAACCATCCGGGCCGGAAGATCGATTCAGAGACTCTTTGGCCACAGCGCCTTGGACGTCGTCGGTGGTCACTTCAGAAGTCAGGAGGGTTGCAGCTGCTGCGTTTAGAGTACCAAGTGTCTCCTGGGCAATCTCAGCAATGGTCTCTGCACCGGCAGGTACTTCTTGATAGAAAAGTCTATAGTGCGTTGTGAATGCATCCGCAATGGTAGCTTTCGAAGTCAGCCGTCGTCCACCAGGTAGGTCTAAAGTTGTCATTAAAGCCTGTCGGCGTCGACGAACATTTTGAACAATATGATGCATAGAAGGTTCTTCCCTGTTAATCCTATCTTTGCTGCGTGCCCGTAGAATGGTCCCTCTAGACGGCATCTGGTCAAGGTTAAAATCTTTGCCTTGATGCGTTGAGCTTCTTTTAGACGATCCGGGGATAGAGGATGACCCATGAGTTCACGTAGAGCGCTACAGTAGAAATCAGTTGTGTGGTGATTCCACCTGGCTTTGGTTCTGCCATAGTGTGTCAATGTGCGTCGGATGGCCGGTTTGGCGCACAGCAACCACCACTGTAGTGTGGTCTCGTAACGCATAATGCTTTGAACACAGGTGTGCCACGTGTCGGTGACCTGTTGTCGACATTCCGGGGCCCGCAGCAGCGTGACATTGAGTTTCCAAGGACCTGCACTGCGCCATATTGATTGTCGACGTAGGTTCATGGTACAGATGTAGATGTCATGATCCGAAAAGGCAGACTGCCAACGTTCCGCGTCGAGGAGAATTGATTTTAGAGCGTCAGAGATGTATATTCTATCAAGTCGGGTGGCGGAGTGGCTCGTGATGTGTGTATACCCCGGGCGGTCGCCTTGTACCACTCGCCAAGTGTCGAGGAGACGAAGGCGGCGGACGAGGAAGCGAAGTTCCGGACATGTGGTGAAATGGGGGTATTGGTCTGTGCGCTCGAGAATACAGTTGAAATCTCCACCTACGATGAGATGATCGTATCGGTCGAGGAATAAAGGCGTGATATCTTCTGCGTAGAACTGGGAGCGATCCCTCCGTTTATCAGTGCCCGATGGGGCGTAGACATTTATGATTTTGAGTCCTTCAACTGTTATGGCCACCCCTCGCGCCGTTGGGAGGTATGCGACATCGGAAACTGCAATCCCTTCCCGTAGGAGGATGGCTGCCCCTGTGTGTTCCATAGCTGCAGGGGCGGCGTACGTCTCATATCCATAACACCCAGTCCAAACTTGCTGTCCTCAGTTCTTGTAACAGGGCGATGTCGACGTCCGCTGCTCTTAGCGTGTCACGGAACAGTTGAAGGTTAACGTGGGAGCCGATATTATTAGTATTGATAGTAGCTATTCGGTACGCCTGATGGGAGATCCGTGCTGCCGATAGGTTCGTAGCTGATGAAGATCGTCGTGGTGGATGCTGGAAGTCCATAGAAGTCGCGGGAGTGGCCGTAGATACGTCCCCCATTTTAGTGTTGATCTAACGGAGGAACAGATCTCATTTCCGCATCAGATGGAGGTGGGAAATCCGTGTCATCCACCCACGAAAAATGTCCGACAGGTTTGACATCGGCGAGAGGTGGCACCGTTGGCCGAGTCGGCTCAATTGCGTCGGTGACAACAGGCGTGCTATGTTCAATGGCTTCTGAGCGCGGGGCTTGCGCACAATCTCTGTTGGGCGGTTCACCGTCTTGTGGATGACGCGTCTCCGTGGCAGAGGAGAAAGTGTTATCGTGTTCTCCGTCAGAGTGAGGTGCCATCCCTTCGTCCTGCGGAGGGGGCTCAATGGTTGATTCTGATGTCTTGCGGCGTTTTTCTCGTCTTTTGCGCGACTTCTACTTTCGTCAATCAGTTGCGGTGTCTGAGGAAGGAAGAGATTCACGTCGTTCCGGTACAAAACCCGCGCGTGCTAGGATGCGGTCGTCATTCTCCAGAACACTCTCATTGGTATCCTTGTGATCTTCTGGCGTGGGTGTGTCCGGCTGTTGGACATGTTCACGGGTGGCATCGCCGCTGTCAAGGTGCTGGGACGCCGCCGGCTGTATCGGACCAGAGAGACGCTCATGAACGGCGTCTTGTGAGGGCTGGACGTGCAGTGTCGCCGCATAGCTGACTGGAAGGGCGGTTGTGGTTCTGTCGGTGTTCGTATCGTCGTACCTTAGTTTTGTGATGCGGCGTTGCAGGCATTCATTACGGACGTGGCCTTCTTTGCCACAACCGGAACATGTTCGAGGTTGTCCGTCGTAAATGACCACCGCACGGCAGCCGCCGATTGAAATGTACGATGGAACGTGCCGTTTGAGATCGATTCGGACTTGTCTCACACCATTAAGCGCCGGATAGGTCGTAAAGTGTGCCCATGTCGCGGCTACGTGGCTCTGGACTTTTTCGAACGGGCTTAGCGCCGCGATGACTTCATCTGCATTCACCTCGAAAGGCAGTTCGAATACACGGATCGACCGAAGGCCAAGTCCTGCATGGTCGACATCCACAGGCCCGACGTTTCCGCCGGAGTGCCGAAATTTTAGTCCGTGTCGCGTCCTTTGAATAATCTCGTTTCAGGCAGCGTCGGAAGTCATCTTAACATAAACGACGCTGCTAATGATCGATAGGTGTATGCCGATGAGTTCATCACGGGGCATCTTCACGTCTTCGCGTAGGAAGCGTTCGACGGCCAGTGCTTTGGGTCGTGCGTATTCATTTGAGAAGGTGAACTTAAGAGAGTTCTTCCTCTAAGAGTTGGCCATTAGAGCTTGTTCGACGCAGAAGCGCTGTGACGAGGAAGTAAACAAAACACTCCGCGCGCAGCGGCGTGGACGGCCGAGCGCGGTGCGCACTGCTGCCCTGCCGAACGCAGACTGTCCATTTGAGCTACCCAAGCACGACTCACGCCCCGTCCTCACAGCTCTACTTCCACCAGTACCTCGTCTCCTACTTTCCAAACTTTACAGAAGCTCTCTTGCGAACCTTTAAGAACTAGCACTCTTGGTAGAAAGAATATTGCGGGGACATGGCATAGCCATAGCCTGGGCGATGAATCCAGAACGTTTCCAGAATTTAAGCTGTGAGGGCGGGTCGTGAGTCATGCTTGGGTGGCTCAGATGGCTCGCCGGCACGGTGGCTCAGCGTATTCGGTCAGAGGGTTTAGCTACCCTATGTAATAAAGAAAACTGAGTGAGCGGATCAACGAACAACCTGAACGGGTGTCATCGGACGTCCGCTACGAACAAATTCAACGAACAAGATACAACAAAATGAGATTAAAAAAATTGGTAGAGCATTTGCCCGCGAAAGGCAAACAGTTATAATCTGCCAGGAAGTTTCAAACTAGAAAATTTATTGTAATCTTCGCTCCTCTCAAATCTTCGTAAAAACTAATGTGGACAATAGCTGCAAATAGGAAAGAGGGGGCAGGTTAGACCACATACGTTACTACGTTTTCTCGTTTTGTGAAGTTCTTGATTTTTCATTTCTGAGCATTTAAACCGAGTTTTCCCCTTCGCACCACTTCGAAATCTTATGAAGATCCGACTAAATATTTTGTGCAGCTTTTACCTGATCGTACTTTATCGTACAGCATCACCTGCAAAAACCTTTAGGTTATTATCATTAATACTGCCTGTCAAGTCGCTAATATACAACAGAAACAGAAATGATGGTTGATATGGCTCTGAGCACTATGTGACTTGGCTTCTGAGGTCATCAGTCCCCTAGAACTTAGAACTACTTAAACCTAACCAACGTAAGGACATCACACCCATCCATGCCCGAGGCAGGATTCGAACCTGCGACCGTGGCAGTGGCGCCGTTCCGGACTGAAGTACCTAGAACCGCTGGGCCACCGCGACCGGCTAACAGAAATTATGCTAACTCACTCACGTAGAACTTGCTTGCAGGTATTTCTATGTCTGTAGATGAATCTCCACGCAAGGTATCATGCTGCATCTTCCCTACGAAGAAATCGTCAATCTAGTCATAAAATTCGTTTGAAATTCCAGTTGCTCGCTCATGCGTTAATAAGCGTTGATCTGGTGCTCAAGGCAAACGCTTTTCGGAAGCCGTCTGTGAATGACCTGTCTAAATGAGGAGTCTCAACCTCGGAGCTTGACCTCGTCGCTGATGGGACGTTAAACCCTTACCTTTCAGTCTTACGGCGTAGGTGTCCACTTTCTCCACACTCGGTCCTCTAGTTACTCGGGTGGAGGAGGTCTGGGAAATCACTTCATTAACGGCGCTGCCGCGACCAGCAGCGCGCTACCACGCATGCGTCACGGTGAGGCGGCCATCTGGCGGGGTTCGGTCCGAAACTGCCGCCGGGAGCTGTGCGGGGGCGTCGCCTGGCGGCGTCTGATTAGAAGGCGGCGCGCCGGTCAGCAGTCAGGAGTCAGCAGTCGGCGCGCATTCCCAGCCGCGCGTGACCGGGAGGGGGGGCGTGGCGCAGCGTCCTTCCACGGAGGTTGCGGTAGGCGCCCACCTCACTCCGGCTCACCTCGGCTCTCAAATTACCGGCCCGCCGATATTTCTCACCGCTTACTGGTCATTCGCTGCCGGCCGCTCTCTGCACCATCTCCGTTTCTTGCGTGGACAGCCGGCGGACAGCAACACTACCTGCTGTGCCCGGCTATCAGATTTGAAACGGGACGCCTTGTTGGTAGCCTCCGAGATTCTCTATTCCCACCCCCACGCGGTGCATTAAGTTATTCCCTATATCTCTCCAGGAACCTGCTACTGAAATCATATCAGCCTTTTCCTCCTCCAGCCACTAAGGTAATGTTTCCATTGTCATCTTCCCAGCCGGCCGCGGTGGCCAAGCGGTTCTAGGCGCTTCAGTCCGGAACCGGGCGACTGCTACTTTCGCAGGTTCGAATCCTGCCTCGAACATGGATGTGTGTGATGTCCTTAGGTTAGTTAGGTTTAAGTAGTTCTAAGTTCTAGGGCACTGATGACCACAGATGTTAAGTCCCATAGTGCTCAGGGCCATCATCTTCCCAAGTATGGGAGAATCAATTCTTGGAGTATCACTTATAACGCAAGGCTTTTTTCATCCACTGTTTTGTTGTTAGAGTGTACTGATTACTCCTGTCTATTGTAGCTCGTTTTCGAAACAGTATGATATGTTGTGGTTGTTGTGGTCTTCAGTCCTGAGACTGGTTTGATGCAGCTCCCCATGCTACTCTATCCTGTGCAAGCTTCTTCATCTCCCAGTACTTACTGCAACCTACATCCTTTTGAATCTGCTTAGTGTATTCATCTCTTGGTCTCCCTCTACAATTTTTACCCTCCACGCTGCCCTCCAATGCCAAATTTGTGATCCCTTGATGCCTCAGAACATGTCCTACCAACCGGTCCCTTCTTCTTGTCAAGTTGTGCCACAAACTCCTCTTCTCCCCAATTCTATTCAATACTTCCTCATTAGTTATGTGATCTACCCATATAATCTTCAGCATTCTTCTGTAGCACCACATTTCGAAAGCGTCTATTCTCTTCTTGTCTAAACTATTTATCGTTCACGTTTCGCTTCCATACTCCATACAAATACTTTCAGGGACGACTTTCTGACACTTAAATGTATACTCGATGTTCACAAATTACTCTTCTTCATAAACGCTTTCCTTGCCATTGCCAGTCTACATTTTATATCCTCCCTACTTCGACCATCATCAGTTATTTTGCTCCCCAAATAGCAAAACTCTTTTACTACTTTAAGTGTCTCATTTCCTAATCTAATTCCCCCAGCATCACCCGACTTAATTCGACTACATTCCATTATCCTCGTTTTTCTTTTGTTGATATTCATCTTATACCCTTCTTTCAAGACACTGTCCATTCCGTTCAAATGGTCTTCCAAGTCCTTTGCTGTCTCTGACAGAATTACAATGTCATCAGCGAACCTCAAAGTTTTTATTTCGTCTCCATGGATTTTAATTCATAATTATTGCTTATTGACTTGCCTCTGGATTCTGTGCGTTACGGATTCGACAAGTAGTTGGTCGCTTCCGCAGGTAATCCGTTGGGGCAGAGCTGGCGTCCTAGATGTGTTCCGTCGCAGTCATACCATGAGAATTTTGTGGCCGAGACGTTAATGCCAGGTCACTATCATGCTCTTCAAACCACTCTAATGTGGTTCTGGTCTTGGAAGTGAAGAATTATCCTGCTGGAAGGTACCATCGTCATCGAGGAAGAATCAAGCATGGCAGTATGCAGGTGATCAGCAACAGTGTCCATGCAGCACACAGCTGTTATGGTGCCTTGTATTATTACCACAGGTCCCATGGAGACCAAGGTAAAAGAAGCTCATACCATGATACTGTCCCCACCTGCCTCTGTCCATTACACCATGCATGTTCCGAGTAGCTTTTAGTGTGGATGATGGCGGATCTAGACACGACCACTGACCTCATGTAATATGAAACGTAATTCTTATGACCAGGTGACACTTTGAAATATTTCTGGCTTAGTCAGCCATCATATTAGGCTCCAAGAAGCTGTTCCCAGAACAGTGGAGATGCAAAAAGTATATAGATGACGAAATGTGGTGTGAGGTACCTGTGACAGATGTTAGATTCGGTACTATTACCATGAGAAAGACCGCCTGTATAACACTACTGCTCTGTGATTGGCTGCTGTGTTCGGAGCAAGGGCGCCAAAACGTTAAAGTATAGTTATTATTATTAGTTAAACTACTCATTGGAATGACTTCACTTTTTAATATAAATATCTCTCAACAGCTGACTATCAATCAGTCATTTTAGAATTATTAAAAACAATTTAAATCAAAAACAAAAGACTGACGAAATTGGAGACGAAGCACTTCGGAAGCGTTCGGGTCACGCGTTTTCTGTTATGGCGCGCGAAGTGTTTCGGGCTGTTCGTCACTCTGGATTAGGCAGTCGAGAACAACAGACATGTTTTCTGTCGTAGGATGTGTTCCCAATTTTTATTTAAGTTCTTGTTCGTTACTCTGGATTGGGCAGTCGAGAAGAACAGGCATGTCTGTCGTAGGATGTGTTTCCAATTTTTATTTAAGTCCCTGTTCGTCACTCTGGATTAGGCAGTCGAGAAAAACAGACACGTTGTCTGTCGCAGAATGTGTTTGCCAGTATTCGGTATTAAAAGATTCACTCCGGTAGTCATGAGGCACAGATAGGTGCCACAAATAGTGTGAAGATACATTTTCGTAAACATTGTGTTTGATGATGTACTTAGCTGTATCAGAAGGTGTTGTATTAAGATCATGTAGTTTTCTCGTGTGGCTATATTAAAATACGCGAGTGGCATCCCAAAGAAGCGATACATTATTACAGAACAGGACCTCGCTAAAGGTCAGTTTCAGCCTCAAGATACAGAACCTACGACCCGCGTGTTGTTTTCTGCGCTGCAGACATCAACTTGAAGACAGCAGATTAGTGAACTATAACGGAACCTTCGTATTCCACACAGTGCAGTGGAAACAACTAGGCGCCTCGCGTGTACTGCATGCACAGAAAAAATGTGCTCAGTGACACGTCATCTGCAGTAACGCAGAGGAGGTAAAGGAGGATGATCGTTATTAACACCAACAATCAATTCATTCTTCCTTTCTTGCCGTAACGTGTCAAGTGATTAACTGTCCAATCTAGATATTGTTGTGCCCATTGCATTGACGATGTCTTTAAGTCAACATGGCAACATGTAGAAATCACCTACTGCTAAGTCCCATGTAAAACAATATAAGCCGAACGGTGTGCACCGAAATACGTGTGCCCGCACCAGCATTGTATTCCGTCGTCAGACATGGCAAGATCCTGCAGCACAGAGAGGGTCAGACTCCGACCTTCAAGCCCCGTTATTAGGAGGGGATGTTCATCACCTTGTCGCCCACTCGTGGCTTCGCCATCCTTCGAACTATTTCGATAGATGCTCAAGACAGTAATACGCGAACAGCCGACCATCCTCTCCATTTTCGAGATGTTTGTTCCCATACGCCAGGCCGCATCTGTCTGCCCTTTGTCAAAGTCGCGTAAGTCAAAACGTAAAATCAGAGGTAACAGAGCACCAACAAGAGCGTAACGAGGCTATGGATTTTAAGAGCATACGAGTGCTAGCCGATGAAGGTAGCATTGACATAAGTACGTGCAGCAGTGGAAATATTGAAGAACGAGTACAATTTTAAGTACAGATGGCGGCTACAGTCTTCCGTTTTCGTGGCTATCCAGTACGACGGAAGTAAACCCAAAGCAACGGCTAGCGGGGAATGTGAAGAGCTGCCACAAACAAACGAGAAGACACATCAGCAATAATATTTTGGAACCCACGTCTCTGTCAGTATCGGATTTCACGATTTCCCTAACGACGACGTCACACCAATGGCAGCCTCAACGATTTGTACTCAGTAACTCCATTTTTCCGAGAAAGAGCGGGAAAACTGCCTTTTGTAAGTGAATGGAACACTGTCTTTCGACAGTGTTCAGCTATGCACGGACATCGGTAGAACCCTAAACAAGATCCCAGCAGAGGGGCCGTAACTTCGAGCAGTGAAGGAGTTTTAAGAGGAATGTGACGCTGTCTAACGACGTTAATGAACTACGATCTCCCAGGATTATCATAATAAACTGTAGTTAGCCTTTCACAAGGTTACGCCTAAATATTGATGCGACGTGACTGATTGAAGCAGCACACGATTAAAACTGTATCTGAAAATTACAGGTAAGTTTCTCCAAGTCCACCCCATTAATCTACATTCACCCACTTTCGAAGCTAGCCACCATTCATCTGATCAAATAAAAACGCTATCCCGATTCCATCTACGCACTCTACGGTGACAGCTTCCCGTACGCAACAGCGGTAGGAACGAACAGTCTCAGATTACTGCCCATCCTATCGGACTGATAGTCCTGTACTTAACGTTTTGTGGGCGTCCCTTGGGCACCTCCTGTTCAGTATCGTGTTTGCCAGGAGCAGTTCTGCGGTTGGAGGTGAAGTGTTCATTTGTTTGGCCTGAAGATCATGAAGCGGATCTTTTCCTGAAGTGCAGTTTGTCGGAATCGAGCAGGCTGATTTCAAGGTCAAGTAGTTTTCCCGTGATGGCTAGTGTTTTCAAATACACTCCTGGAAATTGAAATAAGAACACCGTGAATTCATTGTCCTAGGAAGGGGAAACTTTATTGACACATTCCTGGGGTCAGATACATCACATGATCACACTGACAGAACCACAGGCACATAGACACAGGCAACAGAGCATGCACAATGTCGGCACTAGTACAGTGTATATCCACCTTTCGCAGCAATGCAGGCTGCTATTCTCCCATGGAGACGATCGTAGAGATGCTGGATGTAGTCCTGTGGAACGGCTTGCCATGCCATTTCCACCTGGCGCCTCAGTTGGACCAGCGTTCGTGCTGGACGTGCAGACCGCGTGAGACGACGCTTCATCCAGTCCCAAACATGCTCAATGGGGGACAGATCCGGAGATCTTGCTGGCCAGGGTAGTTGACTTACACCTTCTAGAGCACGTTGGGTGGCACAGGATACATGCGGACGTGCACTGTCCTGTTGGAACAGCAAGTTCCCTTGCCGGTCTAGGAATGGTAGAACGATGGGTTCGATGACGGTTTGGATGTACCGTGCACTATTCAGTGTCCCCTCGACGATCACCAGAGGTGTACGGCCAGTGTAGGAGATCGCTCCCCACACCATGATGCCGGGTGTTGGCCCTGTGTGCCTCGGTCGTATGCAGTCCTGATTGTGGCGCTCACCTGCACGGCGCGGCGCCAAACACGCATACGACCATCATTGGCACCAAGGCAGAAGCGACTTTCATCGCTGAAGACGACATGTCTCCATTCGTCCCTCCATTCACGCCTGTCGCGACACCACTGGAGGCGGGCTGCACGATGTTGGGGCGTGAGCGGAAGACGGCCTAACGGTGTGCGGGACCGTAGCCCAGCTTCATGGAGACGGTTGCGAATGGTCCTCGCCGATACCCCAGGAGCAACAGTGTCCCTAATTTGCTGGGAAGTGGCGGTGCGGTCCCCTACGGCACTGCGTAGGATCCTACGGTCTTGGCGTGCATCCGTGCGTCGCTGCGGTCCGGTCCCAGGTCGACGGGCACGTGCACCTTCCGCCGACCACTGGCGACAACATCGATGTACTGTGGAGACCTCACGCCCCACGTGTTGAGCAATTCGGCGGTACGTCCACCCGGCCTCCCGCATGCCCACTATACGCCCTCGCTCAAAGTCCGTCAACTGCACATACGGTTCACGTCCACGCTGTCGCGGCATGCTACCAGTGTTAAAGACTGCGATGGAGCTCCGTATGCCACGGCAAACTGGCTGACACTGACGGCGGCGGTGCACAAATGCTGCGCAGCTAGCGCCATTCGACGGCCAACACCGCGGTTCCTGGTGTGTCCGCTGTGCCGTGCGTGTGATCATTGCTTGTACAGCCCTCTCGCAGTGTCCGGAGCAAGTATGGTGGGTCTGACACACCGGTGTCAATGTGTTCTTTTTTCCATTTCCAGGAGTGTATCTGTTGCATAGGAACTTCCACAATTCCTAGCAGGCAGCAGCGCTATAAGTGGGATCAGGACGTGACCAATGAAACTGCCTGCGTTCCGCTCCCGATACTGACTGACTGAAAGGCAGGTATGCTAAAATAATATTTTGAGCCGTTTATAGGCCGGACGTCGGAAGATAGTGATCATTCATGACCAATGAGGTTCCCTTTCCAGTATGGGAAGTCCGGAAAGTATTCAAAATTTTTTTTGCGTGGCCGGGCGTGGAATACTGCTTGTGCACTGTCTTTCTCGGTGATTGCTGCTTTGTAGTGAAAGTGGACTTGTTCGGCACAAGGAGGTTTCATATTACAGCGTGGAGGCATTATCTAGCTGGAGGTGGTGTTGGATAAAGGTGATGTATCTGGCGATGTTTAACTGTAGCTAATAAATGATACACAGCAACAGGGCTTTAGTTATTGGTTTTAGAGTTGTGAGCCGTCGAACAAAGTCTTCCGTGTCAGAGCGGGATTCGCAACCCGAATTCCCACTGATTTTACATACTTTGTGTGATTCAAAGTGTTTAGGCACCTATTAGAGAAGGTTAATACGCGTGTGTCCAACTTTCACCCTTACGACAGCTTGAATTCTGCTGGGAACACTTTGGCTCTGAGCACTATGGGACTCAACTGCTGAGGTCATAAGTCCCCTAGAACTTAGAACTACTTAAACCTAACTAACCTAAGGACAGCACACAACACCCAGCCATCATGAGGCAGAGAAAATCCCTGACCCCGCCGGGAATCGAACCCGGGAACCCGGGCGTGGGAAGCGAGAACGCTACCGCACGACCACGAGATGCGGGGGAACACTTTGAATGAGGTGATGAATGTCTGCAGAGAAACGGCAGCCCGTTCTTCCTCGAAAGCAGAAGCCGGAGAGTGATGCGCTGGATGCTGGGATCTGGAGCAAGGTCAACGTTTTAGCTCATCCCAAAGGCGTTTCCTTGGAATCGCATCGGGAGAGCAGGTCAGTCCATTTCAAGCAACTGCCTCACAATGCTGTTTTTATGACAGGGTGCATCGTTATGCTCTACAAACAAGAAGCCAAGCTGTTACACGGTCTGACCCCCTCTATTTTTTGTTTTTTTGTTTTCTTCTTTTTGCCTTGATTCAATTTTTTCTCGTCAAGTTCCCGAGTGGTGATGGCTAATGAAGGTCATTCGTGTAATGAAATCTGGAATGAGAGCTTTGATTTACTTTAGACAGTAACTGGATAACGGGGCCGGCGCATTTCATTAGGCATGGGAAGATTTGTGGCGGCACGGCTACGTGAGCGACAAGAGCACAGTACGGCCCGCTAGAGGCACCAGATGGGGTGCCCGGCGTTTTCGCCTTTTGTAGCTAGTTGAGCAGGGTTTCTGGAACATGGGCAGTGTCCGTGCCGGCGCTTCGCATATTGTTTAGTGCACCGGTGCCCGCCACTCACCTACCAGACGATGCTGGACGGCTGTATTGTCTGTGTCAGTTTGGAGAATTTTAACGTCTGCGTAAACGGGTGGTCGACAGTACATCGCCCACATAGACCACTACCGTCCAATGGTCGGAGGCATTTTCGGACCGGAAGACGCCATTTGATTGGTGAACCGGTATGACCGCAAGAGATCACACTCCGAATTTGGCGGGACGACCAGTGATCGGAGGAAAATTTATTGTAATGCTTTTGGAGGGGAAAAGACGGTAGAATGTAAGAGTGTGACTGGCGGTTGTTTCTGTGTCCTCCCACAACCGGAGATTTTCCTGCGCAGTAGGGGCAAGGTGCTAATCTTTTAGAGTGAGGGAGAAGTGAGGAGTTCATGGGATTTGCTTCTGGACTGCTGGAGAGATAGGACGTGTTTCGCTTCCGGATGGTCAGAGCGAACGTTGAAGCTCTTCACTTCCGGTGAGCCAGAGTGAAGGTGATCGCAAGAGTCAGAAGTATTACTGTCTTGGTAGTCCGGGCAAAACCTGTCTGTTATCACATGTTGACAGCAGTAGTTATTGTTTGTCAAGGGCTCTCATTAAGGTTCGATACTGTTCGTAATAGTCGGGGGTAACGTGTTAAGGCATGCTGTCAGTCACAAAGTTTGTAGGGCTCCATAACGTGATACTTGATCTCATTCCTGTACGTAAATTATTCAGGCGACAGCTCACAAACCAAGTGACATTGTCCTTTACAAACCATTCAATATATGTAATACTTTAGGAATTCTCGCAATAAATCACTTCGTAACACCGAAATTACGAGTGATCAGCTATTAAATTATCGTAAATAGAATTATGTCGAAGGCGCAACTCCAAACTGACCACAAACAGGGCCATATCATAAAACCGAGACTCGAACTCGGGACCTTTGCCTTTCGCGGGCAAGTGCTCTACCAACTGTTCTACCCAAGCACGACTCACGCCCCGTCCTCACATCTTTACTTCTGCCAGTACCTCGTCTCCTACTTTCCAAACTTTACAGAAGCTCTCCTGCGAACCTTGCAGAACTAGCACTCCTGTAAGAAAGGATATTGCGGAGACATGGCTTAGCCACAGCCTGGGGGTTATTTCCAGAATGAGATTTTCACTCTGCAGCGGAGTGTGCGCTGATATGAAACTTTCTGACAGATTAAAACCGTGTGCCGGACCGAGACTCGAACTCGGTCCGGCACACGGTTTTAATCTGCCAGGAAGTTTCATATCAGCGCACACTCCGCTGCAGAGTGAAAATCTCATTCTGGAGGGCCATATCATAGTTTCCTCCAAAGATTGTCTCTTGCGTGATTGGATCTGTCGTAGTTAAATGAGGGGGGGGGTTGAGTATATTGGGCTAACTAATACCGATTTTTTTAATAAATTTGTGAATTTGGGTGACATGTCCACCTCTGAAACCAGGTACCTTGCATTCAAACCCTTCCTCTACTGGACACATAACGTAATGCTGTAAATTGTGTTCATATCCTTCTGTATCTAATGTTTTCTTACGCTTAATAACGGAAACACACGCTAACCACAGAAAACACCCCCGTACGCTAAAACATTGTACCCCATACTTCATTATTGGCACTACACATAATCACTCCAGCTCACTTCTTCCTAGGCATTCACTGACCAGTAGTATCGTCCATTACACCATGTCCATCGTCACTTAGCACTGAATATAGAAATGTGTGGTTTATGAGTACCCGTTCGTTCATTGTGCCCGATTCTTTTTAACTCTCTAAGCACAGTCATTGAGCTAGCTAGAGTGCAGAAAGAGCTCTGCAACTCACGAATGAATCTTTATGCTCATTTCACGCGATTTTTTACAATCACACGGTGCAGTAATCGATGGAGACTGTCCGTCAGTACATGATGTATGCTTGGTCTTGGTTTAGCTTTGGTTGTTCCTTCGCTTTCCCACTACAAAATCACAGAAAGAACAGTTGCCTTACGCCGCTTTTGAAGCGTTGAAATGTCCCTGATTAATCTGTTACCCAGCTCACATCAGTGACTAGACCACTTTTGACGTCCCTAAGTCTTCTGATCGACCGATTCTGCAGTTGAATAAGCAACGCAACACACTTTTTCCTCAGCCAATTTCGGTTGAAAAAATTGCGGAATTTGTTGTGGGAGATTGTGGAATATTCCTGCATCAGCCCTTTTAGTTTCATGAAGTTCCGATGGATGGCGGAGCTGTACGTAGCGTTCAAAATGGCGTCTGTAACTGCGATGCGTTCCAAGCGGAGAGCTGTTTACGGACAACTGTCACTGAACAAAAGCACTGTGAGTCGTAGAGCGAGGCGTCTGTCATAATCGCAACAAGGGCGCGCAGATGTGTGCGTTCTCTGGCCTGCCGACCGGTTCCACACAGCTGTGACTCCAGCAATGTCGGAACGTTCGGAGTGATCGACGAATGACAACCAAACAGCTCGCTGCGCAACTGGGGATGTCGGTTGGTAGTTCTGACACACCCGTCCACCAGCTGCGGTACTCAAAGGTGTGAGCCTGCTGCGTTCCTCGCCAGAAGACCATAGACAGCAACAAAGGACCATCTAAGCAGAATTGTTTGCGCGTTATGAGGTTGATTGTGACAATTTTTTGTTAAACATCACCACGGGCGATGAAACATGGGCTCATCTCTTCGAACTGGAAAGAATTTGTAGTAGGATTTTGGAGCATATACTGTACTCGAACATTATGAATCATCTTGAAGAAAATGACTTATTGGTACATAACCAACATGGGTCCAGAAAATATCGCTCTTGCGCAACGCAGCTAGCTCTTTGTTCCAGTGAAGTAATGAGTTCTGTCGACAAGAGATCTCAGATCGATTCCATGAAATTTCCAGTAGGCTTTTGATACCGTTCCTCACAAGCGACTATTAATCAAATTGCGTGCATATGGAGTATCGTCTCAGTTGTGTGACTGGATTCGTGATTTCCTCTCAGAGAGGTCACAGTTCGTATCGAGTAGAACAAAAGTGATATCTGGCGTTCCGCAGGGTAGTGTCATAGGCCTTCTGTTGTTCCTGATTTACAGAAATGATCTAGGTGATAATCTGAGCAGCCTCCTTTGACTGTTTGCAGATGACGCTGTAATTTACCGTCTAGCAATTCATCAGGCGATCAATTCCAATTACAAAATGATCTAGAGAGAATTTCTGTATGTTGCGAAAAGTGGCACTTGGCACTAAACAAAGAAAAGTGCGAGGTCATCCACATGGATACTAAAAGAAGTCCGATAAATTTTGGGTATACGGTAAATGGCACAAATCTAAGGGTTGTCAATTCAACTAAATACCTAGGACCTCTGATTATGAGCAAGTTAAATTGGAAAGACCACAAAGATAATATTGTGGGGAAGGCGAAACAAAGACTGCCCTTTGTTGGCAGAACACTTAGAAGATGTGCCAAACCCACTAAAGAGACAGCCTACTTTAACTTGTCCGTCCTCTGCTGGAATATTGCTGCGTGGTGTGGGATCCTTACCAGTTAGGATTGACGGAGGACATCGAAAAAGTGCAAAGAAGGGCAGCTCGTTTCGTGTTATCGCGCAATAGGGGTGAGAGTGTCACTGATATGATACGCAAGTTGGGGTGGCAGTCACTGAAGCAAAGGCGGTTTTCTTTGCGGCGAGATCTATTTACGAAATTTCAATCACCAACTTTCTCTTCCGAATGCGAAAATATTTTGTTGACACCCACCTACGAAGGGGGAAATGATCATCATAATAAATAAGAGAAATCAGAGCTCGAACGGAAAGATTTAGGTGTTCCTTTTTCCCACGCGCCATTCGAGAGTGGAATTGTAGAAAAGTAGTATGAAAATGGTTCGATGAACCCTCTGCCAGGCACTTAAGTGTGAATTGCAGAGTAACCATGTAGAAGCAGATGTAGATGTATAAAACGGCAGTCCATGGAGTGGCGCCACACAACCTCTCCTCCGATGAAGAAGTTCAGAGCCCCACCCTCACCCTCAGCCTGTAAAGTCATGGCGGCGGCTTCTGGGACTCTGAGGGGTTTATTCTGTTTGAGTCCTCCATCATGGTGCAACGATAAAGTTTGAACTGTATTGTGCTACCGCCAGGAGCCTGCAAAAACGACTTCAGCGTGTTCGTCGCCACAAAAGTGCAAAAGAAATTCTCCTTCTCCGTGACAACGCGAGGCCTCACACAAGTCTGCACATACGAGAGGAGCTCACAGAACTTCATTGGACTGTTCCTGTAGATCCAGCTTGAAGCCAGGATCTTGCATCTTCCGACTTCGGTCTAGTTGGCCCAGTGAAGGATACACTCCACGGGAAGCAGTACGTGGACCATGGAAAGTCACTGACGCAGCAAGACGTTTGGTTCCGACGTCGATCAGTGGAGAGGTACTAAGCAGGCATGGAGGGTTTCCAAGTTATGTGGCATAAAGCGATAGCACTGAACGGAATTTATGTTGAAAACCCGCGTTTTGTATCTAAAAGAGTCGAAATTATAGGGTGTGCTGTAATCCGGAATAAAACTTACTTCTTTTCAGGAAAAAAGTGTTGGATTACTTCTATAGGGTGAGCTCCGCCTCTCATGACATCTAATGGTCTAAAACTTCCTGACAGATTAAAACTGTGTGCCGGACCGAAACTCGAACTCGGGACCTTTGCCTTTGGCGGGCAAGTGCTCTACTATCTGAGCTACCCAAGCACGACTCACGCCCCGTTCTCACAGCTTTACTTCCGCCAGTTTTAATCTGCCAGGAAGTTTCATATCAGCGCACACTCCACTGCACAGTGAAAATCTCATTCTCTTATCCAATGGTCTGTTTCACATTACATGTGGGGCTCCGGATACTATTGATGAAGTAGTGTGCAAGAGTCCGTCAATAAACGTTTCTGATCAAACCTGTGGAGCACTACTTAGCGTAATTTGCTTCTAGCGCTGGTTATTGCGTTGAGTCTGGGTCGGCCGCAATTATGTTTGCACGTGACGTCACTGAAGCTCCGAAGCACGGAAGCAAGCTAACAATTCCATCAGACCAGGCCTCGGGAGACCCAGCGGTACCCACCGACCGCCGTGTCATCCTCACAGGTAGCCACTGATACGGTCGTAGGTTCGAATTCTGCCGCGGGCATGTATGTATGTGATGTCCTTAGGTTTGAGTAGTTCTAAGTGTAGGGGACTGATGACCTCAGATGTTAAGTCCCATAGAGCTTAGAGCCATCTGAACCATTCTGAACCACCCTCAGCCAGTTGCCGTCACTGGATGTGGGTATGGAGGGGCAAGTGGTCAGCACACCGTTCTCCCGGCCAATGTCAGTTTTCGTTACCTCAGCCGCTACTTCTCATTCAAGTAATTCCGCAACGGGGCTCACAGGAGTTGAGAGCACCCCACTTGCCAAGAGCGCTCGGCAGATTCGGACGGTCGCCCATCCAAGTGCTAGCCAAGCCTGCCAGCGCGTAACCTCGGTGATCTGACGGGAACCCGCGATCCCACTGCGGAAGGCCGTTGGCCACAGAAGAAAGGAATGTTTTAACTCATTGAGAATAGGAGAATGCCTGGCACACTGCCCTGGGGGACCCGCGAGTTGTCAAGTTGCGCCAGCAGACATGAACTCCGGGCGAAGACACGCCGCCATTTAAGTAATCAGTCCATCCACTAAGCATTCAACAGCGACTTCATAATCAACGAGTAAGTAATCGGGTCAGGTTTGTGCGAACCTGCCGCCGCGGAGTCGCCGGCAGCAGGCCTTTTGATTAGCGCCCGCGCGGTGCCTGTCACGGAGCATGACGTGATTTATGTGCCGGCGAAAACGAGCCGGCTCCCAGCCACCGCCGCCGCCACCGCCGCCGGCTACCGGCCCGGCGTCTTCGGCGCTGCGGTGCGGAGCCGCCGGCGCCAGCCGCTGCCTCGTTAGGGTGCCGCCTGTGGCGCCTCGTCTCTGCAGAACGGCCCGGCAGCCGCCTCCACAGCTGGGACCCCACCCCGCCTCTCTGCCTCCTCATAGTCAGCGACTCTACACTGAAGCGCCAAGGAAACTGCTATAGGCATGTGTATCCAAAAAAATAAGTATGTTAACAGGCAGAATACGGCGCTGCGGTCGGCAATACAAGTGTCTGACGGAGTTGTTAGATGGGTTACTGATGCTACTACAATGGCATGTTATCAACATTTAAATGAGTTTAGCCGCGTGGGATTAGCCGTGCGGTCTAAGGCGCTGCAGTCATGGACTGCGCGGCTGGTCCCGGCAGAGGTTCGAGTCCTCCCTCGGGCATTGGTGTGTGTGTTTGTCCTTAGGATAATTTAGGTTAAGTAGTGTGTAAAAATGGTTCAAATGGCTCTGAGCACTATGGGACTTAACTTCTGAGGTCAACAGTCCCCTAGAACTTAGAACTACTTAAACCTAACTAACCTAAGGACATCACACACATCCATGCCCGAGGCAGGATTCGAACCTGCGATCGTAGCGGTCGCGCAGTTCCAGACTGTAGCGCCTAGAACCGCTCGGTCACTCCGGCCGGCTAAGTAGTGTGTAAGGTTAGGGACTGATGACCTTAGCAGTTAAGTCCCATAAGATTTCACACCCACATTAAACGAGTTTATACGTGATGTTATAGTCAGCGCACGAGTGATGGGACACAGCATCACCCAGGTAGCGATGAAGTGGGGATTTTCCCGTACGACCATTTCACGAGTGTACCGCGAATATCAGGAATCCGGTAAAACATCATACCTCCGACATCGCTGCGTACGGAAAAATATCCTACAAGAATGGGACCAACGATAACTGAAGAGAATCGTTCTAGTGTGTGTGTGTGTGTGTGTGTGTGTGTGTGTGTGTGTGTGTGTGTGTGCGCGTGTGTTTGTGAAATCTTATGGGACTTAACTGCTAAGGTCTTCAGTCCCTAAGCTTACACACTACTTAACCTAAATTATCCTAAGGACAAACACAAACACCCATGCCCGAGGGAGGACTCGAACCTCCGCCGGGACCAGCCGCACAGTCCGTGACTGCAGCGCCTGAGACCGCTCGGCTAATCCAGCGCGGCAGAATCGTTCTAGGTGACAGAAGAGCAACCCTTCCGCAAGTTTCTGTAGATTTCAGTGCTGCGCCATCAACAAATGTCAGCTTACAAACCACTCAACGATACATCATCGGTATGGGCTTTCGGAGCCGTAGACCCTCCCGTGTACCCTTGATTACTGCACTACACAAAGCTTCATCCCTCGCCTGGGCCGGTCAACACTGACATTGGGCTGTTCACGACTGGAAACATGTTGCCTGGTCGAACGAGTCACGTTTCAAATTGTATCGAGCAGATGGGCGTGTACGGGTATGAAGAAAACCTCATGAATCCTCAGTCCCTGGTTGTCAGCAGGGGACTGTTCAAGCTAGTGGAGCCTCTGAAAAAGTATGGGGCGTGTGATTGGGGTGATATTGGACCCCTGATACGCCTAGAGACGACTCTGATAAGTGACAAGTACGTAAGCTTCCTGCCTAATCACCTGCATCCATTCACGTCCATTGTGCATTCCGACGGACTTGGGCAATTCCAGCAGGACAATGCGATACTCCACAAGTCCAGAATGGCTACGGAGTGGCTCCAAGAACACTCTTCTGAGTTTAAACACTTCCGCTGGCCACCAAACTCCCCAGCCCTGACATGGAAGTTATTGAGTATATCTGGGATGCCTTGCAATGTGCTGTTCAGAAGAGATTTCCAGCCCCTCGTACTCTTACGGGTTTATGGACAGCCCTGAAGAATTCATAGAGTCAGTTCCCTCCAGCACTACTTCGGACATTAGTCGAGTGCATGATACGTCATGTTGCGGCACTTCGGCGTGCTCGCGGGGGTCCTACACGATATTAGGTAGGTTTACCAGTTTCTTTGACTCTGCAGTGTATAAGTATGGACGGATTTATCCCCGAACGTACGCTAATCGACAAAAAACATATGTACTCACAAGAAGAGGAGGAAATGAAACGAAACTTCGCAAGTTGAGAAGACAGAATAAGGATGCCTTCAGTGCACCAGTTCCGTAGACGAACCGTCGCTATATTTTTGTTTGGTCGATAGCTGCTGTGATGAACCGACTTACCAGTTGAGAAACATGTCATTGTAATACTCTGAAAGTGGTAGGCTACAGTAAAGGCCGTACAACGAACCTACGCTCTTGGATAATTCAAATAATTGATGACACGTGTTCCTAATGTCCTTGCTCTATGGGAAAAGTACTGATTCCGAATAACAAATTAAATAAAAAAAAATGTAGAACCAGTCATAACCGAATAGTTTTTGCCCCACTACTTATACGCCATAACGATCGAAATAATTTTGACAAATGATAAAAACTGCAACCTAGCTAGTGACATTTCAGATACTGAAGTCTAATATTTTTTTGTTTACATTGTAATTGTTGCAGAAAACGGTCCAAAGATAATGATGTGAGCGAGCAACGTTGTGTAGTTGACAACCAATTTCAAAAACTTTTTATGTAATAATTAATGCATAATTTGAAAAATTATACATGACTGTGCTTAAACTGACACACAATATTTTTTTAGCGCAACGCAATCTGACTTTCAGAAATCCCTACAAAAGAATGGCCCTGACTAACATTAATCTATACCTTTCACAAATCACTTACCTCACAAAAATCTTCGTTACTCAAGCTACTGCAATACAGCGAGCGCCACTACTGTCAGCTAAATAAAAGATTCAAACTACGGAAGGCACTAACTACTGATAGGCATAGTTAGCAAATGAAAGATTTTGATAGAGAACAAACAATGTATTTACCTTAATAGTGTTCAAAGGTCATAACATATATAGCAGTTCATGACATCCAGTCTTACAAATTTCAAAACTCCGCCATTTCTCTCCCCACATCCACCACTGCTGGCGGCTCACCTCCAACTGCGCAACGCTACGCGCTGTTAACAGCCGACAGCCCAACACTACAATGGCAGACAACAATGCAAACTAGCCACAGACTGCACACAGCACAGCCAGTGATTTTCATAAAGATCGCTACGTGGCGTTACCAATATAAAAACCTAAACAGCCTACTTACATAGCCCCCATGCTCCCCACAAAAAATTTTACAAATTGTTTTGGGCAGTGGCCAATACAGATTTGAAAAATTTTTTCATAATTAAAATAACAAAGAAATCAAATGCTTACACTTATCAATACAATGTTGGTCAAAGGCTAAAATTTTCTCACAGTCCATAAAGACAGTCCTGATCATTTATCACAGTAAAATCGCAGTGTTTTTCTCAAAGTCAGAGCAGTAAAAGAGAATGCACACAGAAGTAGTGGATTTCCATGCAGTCTTGAAAAAGTGGTGTTGTCCTTCCAACGGAAAGACAGTGCTGACTCTCGACATGCAGACAGGTAATGGGTCACAACAGAGGAAACCCACAGCAGAGTCATTCGACGTTTTGAAGAATATTGGTAGGTAGGTCATCACAGAGTAGCCACTGTAGTCCTGGTAGAGATTACGGTATTGGTGGGCCACCAGAGATGCTGACCCACTGCAGTCCTTGTAGAAATAATGGTATTGGTGGGTCATCAAAGATGTAGACCCAGTGTAGTCCTTGTAGAGACGGCCAGCAGACATCTGTTGCGACTGTGCCGGTGCACAATCACCATCGAAGAGTCTTGCGGAGAATATAGCAAGTCCATAAACCACCACTTGTGCACTCACAAAGTTTTTTTCTAATTGTCCTTAGAACCAGCAATGCTGTCAACCAGTCCCTTGCTGAATTATTAACATACGTGCAAACAGTAACAGACCCTACGTCTCACAAATTGTCCATATACTATGACCAACAGAATCGTGTGCAGTGAAATGTAACTTACAAGTTACTTAATTTGATGAACTGGTGTCAATTACAATTTTATATCATAAGAATACAATAACAAAGGTACAAAATACATCATTAAAGAACATAACAATACAGACAACATTTGTAGTACAGGCTTTACAAAAGAATCGAAGTAACACGTACATCAGTGTTACAGGAATTATGACATGAGTACATACATAAAAGATCAGAATAACTTTCGAAACATCAACTTCACAGATGAGCATTAAAACAGAACAGAATACATAATGTCTAAACATCTTTACAAAGAAAATAACATATTAATGCAAATTATATTTGAGGATAACAGTATTCCTCATCAGAGTGAATGTAGCTGAGTATTACAGAAATTCTACAACATAAATCTTATTAGCTAAACACATAAAGACAGGAAGAACACAAATACACAAGGGTACACAAAAACATAGCAGAATAACACAAGAGGAATGGGGAGGGTTTGTTTTCAGTGTAACATTTGGTACTGCAGTCCACCCCAAAACTTCATTCCATATATCTTCCCTCTTATTTCAACATTTGTTTCCACCAAAAAAATCCTATCCAAGCATGCTTTCTATATTCTGTTCACATCCTCTTTCAAAATTCTTTTTTGGCCAAACCATTTTCTTATAGCTTCTCAATGCATTTATACCAATTCATCACAACTCGTTCTCACATAGAGCCTACCCCATCTTAAGCTAACTTAAATCTACTGAGCTCAGATGCTAAACTAAGGAATGAGGCAATGTAGCAGCACAAAACAATTAACACAAATAGCAATGACAAAAAAATTCAGAGTGCAAAGCAAGCAGCAGTAAATCTAAATTAACAGATAAAATGAAAAATTACAACTAATATAAGTCAATGTGCAGCAACAAAAAAAAAAATCAGTAATAAAACTGGCTTAAAATGAAATTTAGTAGCACTATGCCTGGCAAACAGCAGCAGCAAATGCAATAACTTATATCTAAACATGACATAGCTCAAGCAAAAAAAAAAAAAGTACACTAAAGACAACAATGCAGATAAGGGAAATGTATATTCACATCTTAATGTCTATATAATCAAAGTGGTGCACCACAACAACTTATTGTAAAAAAAAATATTACCATGTACTTGAAAAGAAAATTATGTATGCAGTTACTGTTACTAGTCCCTTCTTATTGTTCTTTCCTTTCCAAGTGCTCCTTTTTTGAAGAATGTGGATTACAAAATTATTATTTAATAGATCTGTTGACAGAAAGTGTTCACATTAGCAAATGCATTTTATTTTATTTTATAAAACCAATGCTGCAACACAGCTGGAAACTAGATATCAAATGAAATAAGCAACTATGTACAAAGTAAAGCATAAGAACATCATTCAGTAGTCATGAGGCATTTCATAAGTTAGTGGAAAAATCTCTCAACTAGAAAGACAGTAGTCATAATCAGGTGTATAGACATAAAAATATTTCTCATCATTTCATTAGGCATTTCAGTAAATATCACAAATTAAGAGCTCCACAGTGTTATCATATGTTTTCAAGTTTGAGCGTGTCGTATTTTCGATGCTTTCTACAAAGGAATGTCAATAGTGAGGATAATGACCTCCTTTTTTTTCCACCTGTGCCTCTGAAAGGCACACACTAATGGCTTTTTCTCCAGGTGACTGGCACACCTGGGCGCCACCTGGGTCACTTAGCTTCCTTACCGAAATATGTACGACAGCAGTTTGGGCTACAGTGACAGTCTCATATAAAAAAGTTTCAGAGGTCGAGAATTTGCATTACGAATGTGTAGAAACAAAATCCTATAAATATAACAGCATCCAAAAACTTTTTGCCGGCTTTGTAATACGTTCACGCATTTACATACATTTCATAACTCTTAAAGTACGATTCTTGGTTTCCAACAACCTTTTTCACAAACCAGAGTCCCTAACCACTATTCATTATTCCTTACCTTATTACACATATACATGTTCGTCGACACTTCTTCAATATTTCATCACAACAAACACGTAGCAAAATCAAATTCCTCATATAGCATCAGCTTATTGATCATAAACATACCTCAGCAGCATAATACACATCGTCGTCATAAAAATAACATCATAACACCTCAGTCAAATCTCAAAAACGTAGTAGCTTTCTGCAATAATTTAAAAACTTAAAAAAAAAATTCTCTGCTCATTTCAATAGTTGTTTCTACCTCAAACGTACTTTAAAAATCATGATCCCATACCAAATACATCATTCAAAGCTCTCATAGTATCACAATGGTTCCGAAAAAATATGAACAGTTCACACAGTACAGACAAAATACAGTTTCATAAGGTTGAAGTTATCCACCTGTGTAATTACGTAAACATCTGTCACTGATGTAGTAAAATAAATATTTGTCTCTCTCAGTTAAATGATCAGATAGCTGTGTAATTCTGTGTTAGAGAAATATGGTACCGATGTGTGAAGTTGTATAAGCAAATACCATATTAGCTAGGGCTCCTTGTGCTTGCCACACACATGGTACACAAAGTAAGCGTGTACCCCCCTGAGGATTAATGTAATTATACCCTCAGGTGTTGCAGATTACAGCAATGGAATGAAATGTATCACGGAAAACTTTCTTTGTAATTCAAAAATCTTTAAAAATAAATGTTTTTAGTATAAAATTAATCACTCAAATACGTGTACTGTTGCGCTAAACTGTGCGTCTTGTTGCAACATAATCTCTGTGGAAGTGTCGTAGTTATCGTCCTCCGAAAGCTAAGTTCTGCAGAAGTCAATGTACTTACCTCATGATAAACAAAAGTGAAATGTTTTGCGTATAGATATCGTAGTTATTATGCTTATTGGCGTGATGAAGAAAGTACTGTACAGTAACGTATTGTTGTGCCACGAAAAAGGCTGTCTCATTGTTGCTATACCACAAAAGTTACTACTAAAACGTGTTTTACTTTCCAGAATAATTCAGAAAAACTGTGCAGATATGAAACAGAAACACCACAAAAGCAACATTGTAATTTGTCACTCATTAGTAGCGTCGTGATACAATTGTGTAGCTGTCACATAAACTAACCACTGTGTCATCTGGTATCTCACAGAAAGTACTTTAAATCCAGATGTATTTTCAAGTAAACCAAAATGTTGCATTAAAATCTCATTAGCAGTACCAGTATATGTTCTAAGTATGTAAGCCTTATAGTCGTCACGTAATCGTGCAACTAACATGCAAGAATGTACACACACAATAACACTGTGTCGTCTGTTCACAATAACAATGCATTCGTAATTTCTGTTTAAATAAGTTCTCTTGGTTCTTGACTGGATATTTAACTTCAAACATTGTTGCATGTTAACAGATTCTAAGTCTGACAAAGCATACTAGCAATGTAAAGTGAAAAGTTATATAGCAAAGACAAAGTTAAAAAGCAGATTATCTTTCAGTAAACGGTTTTACATGTGAAATGTGGTGTAAACCTTTACTCTTCCTAGTATGCGGAGCTCCAGCTTCAACATAATCATCGTGGTATATGTCGGTAAAGAATACTGGAATTTTTGTCAAGGTTAGCATCTATGTTATTTTTCTCTGAGCCAGCCGGCGCACCTGGCTGCCTGCGGTGCAAGTCATTGTCTGTCTCTTTGTTGGCGCGCGCCGCTATTGGGATTAGGAGACCTAACTTCTAGAAATTCACCTTGATGAGATGGCCCTGCCCTGTTTGAAGCTCGCCAGTTCTGATGGAATTCAAGTCTGCCGTTTTGTCGGTAGTTTACATAGTTTCTTGTTTGTCGGTCATGTGGTGGAGAATTTCTGCCTGAATCATAACTGCGCGCTGAACTGTTGCGTCTGAAATTATTCTGTCTTTCTTGATAATAATAGTTTTGGTTACCATATTGTCTGTTTCTATGACTGTCTCTGTCATATTCATTACTACGGAAATGCGAACTTTCTCCGTAACTACTACTCTGCCAGTGGTTGTCATACGGGTGGTGTCTGTTTTGGTCACGACTTGCGTTGTAAGAATAGCCTTGTCGTGTCCAGTTATTATTTCTTTCATCGCGGAATTGTGACGGATGTGACCTGTAATTGTTGTGTTGCTGTTTTCGCGTCCCGCGATTGTCAGTGTCAACTTCCAGTTCTTGTAAGAGTCCCTGAAAAGCTTCAATGTCGTCTTTGCAAGGTCCTGCCAAAATAATATTTCTTAAATGTTCAGGCAATTTCATTATGCAAATGCGGATGAGTTCTGAAGGGCTGTATGGGTTTGAAAGATGTTGATTCTTATGCAACATGTCTTCAAAATATTTGACAAGACTGGAAAATCAGATTGTTCAAAGTGTTTCATCATTATGATGCTATGTTTTACTCGGTCTTGTGTAGCTTGAGACCAATATGCTGAGAGGGAGGCATGGTAAAATTCTCCTTCACTGTGTCAATCGTGAATGACCGATCGCATTCTTACAGCTGGTTCATTCTCTAAATAGCCACACATAAATTCTAATCTGTGCTCTAATGACCAGTTGGGAGGAAAACAATGAGAGAATTGATGGAGCCACGCTTGTGGATGAATGTCGTTGCCAGAATTCTTAAATGTTTTAAATTTACGTGTAGTAATGAACAGCTTATAGTCAAAATAATCATGTCGACGAGTAGCATATTGGTCATTGTTAGGTCGTGTCGGCGGTTCCATCTCAAAATTCAGTGCACCTTTCCAATTTCTTTCATAATTTCCGAAATGCCCTGTGTTATTATTTTGTGGCTTTTCCGTATTTCTAAGTTCCTCTTGCCGTGTTGGAGCGGGAGTGTCCCCTGAAATATGTAATTTTTGTATTACTTGTGCCAACTGATCTTGTACTTCCCGGATTTCTCTTTTGTGTTGCGTATTAATTTGATTCTGATTTTGTTTGAATTTCTTAATTTGTTCATACTCTTCTGTGTCAGTGATGGCTACAGGTCTTGTGTCATTCAGATCGTCATCTACCTTTGTAGATAAGTTAGTGAACTGATCCGAAAGTTCGGCTACTTACTCCGATAGTGTACTTATTTCCTCAGTGTGTTTTTCTGAACCAAGTTTCAGAGTATCTACTGTGTCCTTTAATTTTTCTGAGTTTTTGCAAGTTGCGTAACCGAATCGGTAGATGCAACTGAGTCAATTTTAGCTTGCAAGGTGTCGTGATTTTCATGAACAATGGTTTGCAGTTCTTTTATGGCTGCTTCGTGATTCTGTAATGCATTTTAATGCCGCGAAAAAATAGGTTGAAAATGCTCACAAATTTGTGTTTTAACTTCATTACAGACTTTTTGACATTTCGATTCAATGTTATGTAACTCAGTAGTTAAATCTTCACTTGTTTGTTCAAGTGTGGTGTCTAACTATTGAAGCTTTTGCTGTGTTTGTCTCTGATTTTGTTCCATTGTGTCTAACTGTTACTGTGTTTGTCTCTGGTGTTGTTCCATTGTGTCTAACTTTTGAAGCTTTTGCTGTGTTTGTCTCTGATTTTGTTCCATTTGTTGCATTAACTGTAATAACAATGCATTAGTGTCTGGAAACTGTTCCTCTACGCTTTCCGGCAGTGCATTTGCACCGGCAGCATTCACATTTTGACAAGCAGAAAATGTGTCTTGACTTATTTGAGAAAACGGTTAGGACGCAAAACCTGAATCTACAGTATTTGCAAAATTGTGTCATGTCATTTCGGATTCCTGAGGCGAGCTGTTGCCCAGCGATCGATCGATAATGCTTCCCTGTTCACTAATTGTTTCACTGCCTACGCCATTGTTTGCCGCCCGCTCCATTTCCCTATGCACAATTACCAAATTACTATGTTGAACATTAGTTAATTCATTACACGGTGGCGCTAACATACTGCTTTCGTCTTCACTGTCATTTCTAAGTTTACTTTGGAGTCTAGTATTACGTTTTTCACACGCCATAATTGTCACAATATTTCACACGATAACACAGAAAAGCACAATATGAAGAGAAAAATAAGATAACATAGCAATTTAAATAATGTCTACTTAATTGCAAGCGCAGCTGCGAAATACTCGGTGCAAATCTACATGCATGTCACAACTGTTTTACTGTACAACAATGAAAAACTACAATTACAATGGAAATTCTCTCTATGATTACGCGCTAGCAATAAACAAAGGCTACACTAATTACACAAACTACAAGAAAAAAAATCAGAAGATTCCAGTGAGGTATCCCCGGCTAAGGGTCGACATACGAAACGTCCCCTTTTGAAACAGTATACATGACTGTGCTTAAACTGACACACAATATTTTTTTAGCGCAACGCAATCTGACTTTCAGAAATCCCTACAAAAGAATGGCCCTGACTAACATTAACCTATACCTTTCACAAATCACTTACCTCACAAAAATCTTCGTTACTCAAGCTACTGCAATACAGCGAGCGCCACTACTGTCAGCTAAATAAAAGATTCAAACTATGGAAGGCACTAACTACTGATAGGCATAGTTAGCAAATGAAAGATTTTGATAGAGAACAAACAATGTATTTACCTTAATAGTGTTCAAAGGTCATAATATATATAGCAGTTCATGACATCCAGTCTTACAAATTTCAAAACTCCGCCATTTCTCTCCCCACATCCACCACTGCTGGCGGCTCGCCTCCAACTGCGCAACGCTACGCGCTGTTAACAGCCGACAGCCCAACACTACAATGGCAGACAACAATGCAAACTAGCCACAGACTGCACACAGCACAGCCAGTGATTTTCGTAAAGAGCGCTACGTGGCGTTACCAATATAAAAACCTAAACAGCCTACTTACACAGTTCGGCAGGAACGGGCGCAATAACATTGATTGGAGCTGAGATTTAAAATCCCAGTTAGCAACATGAAATAAATCTAAGGTGAAATCAGTGAACCAAATTGCGCCAGGCAAATGTGCTTGATTACTAACTGTTTAGCACTCAGTTTTCGTATTGAATAAATTCGCGCAGCATACCAAAATGCCTAATGTTAATATTTTTACTATCGTAATTCTTCTTAAATTATTTTCTGTTGAGCAAAGTACGTCTTATTAGCACGTAACTTTCATCAAATAATTACTGATTAACTTTTCCATAACATTCTTACGTATTTTGGAAATGAGAGGAGAAATTATTGATCACACAAAGAAATTAAACATTCTGATCTACAATAATCTTAAAAAGTCACTGTAATTAATTTTTCATAATCACTGGATATTAATATTGTTTTTTTAAGTCAAGATTCCGTTAGCAATAAACTTAATTATATTTAACTATCACTCTCAGTTATTTTTTTCCTAGACTGTCTGAAGATGCCCTTCGACACAGGCGAAACGCGTCGCAAATGACGATGTCGCAATAAATCCATCTTTATTGCAATCACGACTGAAGTTTCTCTATAAATTATTTTTTTAAGTTTTAATAACTTTAATTTTTTAAACAAATTACCAAAATTAAATTAGCTGTCCAGTTTTAGTCTTTGCATCATCAAGACTGACACTCGACTTTAATTAATAGTGGCAGGATAGGATCTTACCCGGTAATTTTCTGGTTTAACCACTTGTAGCACAGCGTAAACGTTAAGTTCGTAATTACTGATAAAATGGAAGTACTACGCTGGCTAGCCTTGATATACTTCTAAATGTTAAAGTTGGTCTGGTCTCACTTCAGTGAGTGGCTGCTGGTGCCGCGTAACGTAATAATCGCCGACAATGAATTCTCCCGAATCACGCTGTATTCATAACTGATTACCACCTCTCAAAAGTAATATTGTGGCCATGTAACTTGGTAAATGCGTTTGTATTTTCGCTTCAAGTAGGCACATTTTTCCCAACTATGTGTTTGCGGATGCTTGGTTGTATAAGTCCGCATTTTGACTGTAGAACAATAACTGACTCGTCGCTATTCTGGAAATGTCACCCGATTTCTCCATCCACCGAATGAGGAGAAGTCAGTTGGAACTATATCATGAAAATGCAAGGGCAGGGCAAAATTTTATAGCCTATAGAAGCAATATGTGGCACTGTGTCCTGTCCAGTTGTCGTGGGGAATAAACACACACTTGGACAGCTTCTCGTGACACTTAGTCTGACAGCCTCCCGTAACATCACCAAGAGATTTCCCAAAGAAACACTTAGAATCAACTTTCCGATGATTCTTTCTTCGCCTGTTTCAGCTGTGGTGAATGCATGTGTTTCCACTGTATGGTTTGCTCCTCTGTCTCTTGGTCATAGTGATACACTCAGCACTCGTCCATGGTGGTTAGGTGGCTCAAGAAATCATGTGGACTTGCTTGACACAACTGTCTCATTCCTGTTACTCTCTCGGTTCAGCACCTTCTTTGAAATGAATGTTATAGGTAGTGAAACCCAGAGGACGGCGATCTTTATCATGTTCAAAATGCTGTGTAAGTGGTTAAAGACTGATACGTGACTTATTCCACTGTCACCTCGATTATGATGTGTCGATCTCCGAGCACTTGGGAGACCACTTTTCTTGCGATTCGCTGTTCTTTGTAGAGAGCTGGTCGGCCACTTCGTTCTTCATCATTCAGCCTTGTTGTTGTTGTTGTCCTCAGTCCAGAGACTGGTTTGATGCAGCTCTCCACGCTACTCTATCCTGTGCAAGCATCATCATCTCCCAGTAACTGCTGCAACCTACATCCTTCTGATTCTGTTTAGTGTATTCATCTCTTGGTCTCCCTCTAAAATTTTTACCCTTCACACTGCTCTCCAATACTAAATTGGTGATCCCTTGATGCCTCATAATATGTTCTACCAAGTGATCCTTTCTCCTAGTCAAGTTGTGCCACAAATTTCTCTTCTCCCCAGTTCTTTTCAATACCTCCTCATTAGTTATATGATCTATCCATCTAATCTTCAACATTCTTCTGTAGCACCACATTTCGAAATCTCCTATTCTCTTCTTCTCTAAACAATTTATCCCACGTTTCACTTCCATACATGGCTACACTCCATACAAATACTTTCAGAAACGACTTCCTGACTCTTAAATCTATAATCGATGTTAACAAATTTCTCTTCTTCAGAAACGCTTTCCTTGCCATTGCCAGTCTACATTTTATATCCTCTCTACTTCGACCATCGTTAGTTATTTTGCTCCCCAAATAGCAAAACTCATTTACTACTTCAAGCGTCTCATTTCCTAATCTAATTCCCTCAGCATTACCCGACTTAATTCGACTACATTCCATTATCCTCGTTTTGCTTTTGTTGATGTTCATCTTATATCTTCCTTTCAAGAGACACTGTCCATTCCGTTCAACTGCTCTTCCAAGTCCTTTGCTGTCTCTGACAGAATTACAACGTCATCAGCGAACCTCAAAGTTTTTATTTCTTCTCCATGGATTTTATGCTTGCTCAATATACAGATTGAATAACATCGGGGAGAGGCTACAATCCTCTCTCACTCCCTTCCCAACCACTGCTTCCCTTTCATGCCCCTCGACTCTTATAACTGCCATCTGGTTTCTGTACAAATTGTATATAGTCCTTCGGTCCCTGTATTGTCTGACCGTATTCAAAGCATCTACAGCGCCTAACCACTCTGTCACATGATGCGGAGGATGTTTCCATTAACTCAGCATAGATATGTGCAGCACTGTTCCCCTTCAGATTCAGGCAACGAATTACCTCCCGAAAAGGCACATTATCAAATGGCATTGCCTTTATATTTTGGCTCAGCTAGCCACGTGGTGCGGTACTACGGTGCCGTGGCTTAAGTACGTACTCGAACTGCAGACGTTTACTTGCAAACGAAAAACATTAATTACGTACATTTATCTTATATGCAGGTGATAAATAAATTTCATAACTACCCGTCATATCGGGGTCACACTTTAAATTTTCACAAATCACCACCAGATGCCACTACTGATATGTGGCATTACTTAAAAAAAGGGGGGGGGGGGGGGGGGCAACGGGCGCAAAAGCAGACGAGTCGTACAGTAGGCGCTTGTTATTTTGTTTTCTAAAAGACCACAGCACTGTTACTATAGCCCTGTTCGTGCATGTTTCATCACAAACAACTTTTCCTCACAAGGTGAGGTCGCCATTTTGTAGCACGCAGGGGCAGAACTTCCGGCGATAAATACATGAACTACACAAACAGGTGTAAAACTGTTCGAATTTCAGCATTATTTTTGCACCATCGTATTTTAATCAGCCTGAAAATAATATTACGCTCACTCCGAAGAAAAAAGTTAGAACTTTATTCATTGAAATCCGATTCCTTGCTGTACGTGGCCGGCCGTGGCCGTGTGGTTCTAGGCGCTTCAGTCCTGAACCGTGAGACTGCTACGGTCGCAGGTTCGAATCCTGCCTCGGGCATGGATGTGTGTGATGTCCTTAGGTTAGTTAGGTTTAAGTAGTTCTAAGTTCTAGGGGCTGATGACCTCAGATGTTAAGTCCCATAGTGCTCAGAGCCATTTGAACAATTTTTTTGCTGTACGTGGGGAAAACGAGAACAATGTGGATTGCAGGAAGAATGGGAGTCTTTTCAAACGTGAGTTTGCCTACACTATAGGAACCGCTTTACACTAGGCGAGTATTTCACTCTGTGGATGTAGGTGTCACGATGGTGGAAAACAGCAAGTACGGCGGAGAGGGAGACCAAGAATGGTTCAGATAACATAGTGTGACTAGTCGAATGTGGAGTACTTTGCATGCTGCACTGTTAACTGATCCGTAAAGCGGAAGTGAGGAAACTGACATAACTTTCAACAATGCTTATTTGGTAGAAGTGGAAGAAGCTGTTAAAATAGAAAGGAAGATAAAGAAGAATGGATTGTGCGCGATTTGTGAGTGATCTGTGTTTGTTGGTTGCCACACGAGATGCCGCTCCTGCCGTTTTCCTTCTTAGATCCAGCGCTTTGTTTTAGGTGTTGTAACGCACAGGACTGAGCCACCTGGAGACCAAACACTGTAATATCTTCTAACCAGACTCTGTCTAGGGGCAATGAATGTTTGAAAGCCTCGTACTTCCTTCTTAAATGTAAATTAAGTGCATGAACTGTTACGTCTCTAGTTTCCATGCTCTAAAAATATTCCCCTTCTGGAACGAAATTTTGACTCATGAATCAACAACACCGCGATCTAACTTCTGTTCATGATAACATACGGCACTACATAGGACTTACGCAGTGCAAAAGTATAATGCAAAGGTATGATCAAGGCCTCGAACTTCTTAGTAGCGGAAATCGATCTTATATTTGCTGTAATGTGCATGATGGTTCAGATGTCTCTAAGCACTATGAGACTTAACATCTGAGGTCATCAGTCCCCTAGAACTTAGAACTACTTAAACTTAACTAATCTAAGGACATCACACACATCCATGCCCGAGGCAGGATTCGAACCTGCGACCGTAGAGGTCGCGCTGTTCCAGACTGTAGCGCCTAGAACCGCTCGGCTTCTCCGGCCGGCCCAGAGGAGTACAGTAAACTCATGGACGAACTCCAGTCTCAGTCTTCACCTACACGTATTATCCTCTAGAGCTCCCTCTAGTACCATGGAAGTTATCACCTGATGTCTTAAGAGATGTCCTATCATCCTGTTCCTTCTTCTTGTCGGTGTTTTCCGTCTTTTCCTCCGTGATTCTGAGGAAAGCTTCCTCATCCTTTACCTTATCAGTTCACCTAATTTTAATCATTCTTATGCAGCACCACATATCAAATAATTAGATTCTCTTCTGTCCCAGTTTTCCCACAGTCTGCGTTTCACTACCATACAATTCTGTGCTCCAAACGAACATTCCTAGAATTTTATTCCTGAAATGAGACCTATGTTTGGTACTACCATCCTTCTCTTGGCAAGGAATAGCCTTTTTGCCAGAGCTAGTCTGCTTCTTATGTTCTCCATCCTCTGTCCGCCGTGGGTTATTGTCGTTCCAAGGTGGCAAAATTCCTTAACTTCATCTACTTCGTGTTCTCCAATTATTATTTTATGTTGCTCGCTATTCTCATTTCTGCTGCTTCTCATTACTTTCGACTTTCTTCGATTTATTCTCAATAGATATTCTGTACTCATTAGACTGTTCATTCCGTTCAACAGATACTATAATTCTTCTTCACTTTCTCTGAGGACAGCAATGTCATCAGCGAATCTTATCATTTATAACTTTTTACCTTGAATTTTAATCTAACTCTTGAACCATCCTTTTAATTTCGTTATTGTTTCTTCAAAGAATAGATTGAACAGCAGGGGCGAAAGACTACATCCCTGTCTTATACGATTTTTAATCTGAGCACTTCGTTCCTGGCCTTCCAGTCTTATTGTTCCTTCTTGGTTCTTGTATGTATGGTATATTACCCATCTTTCCCTATAACATACCCCTATTTTTCTCAGAATTTCGAACATCTTGTACCATTTTACACTCTCGAACCCTTATTCCAGGTTGGTAAATCCTATGGAAGCGCTTTGATATTTCTTCAGTCTTCCTTCCATTATTTCGCGCAACATCTGTTTTACCTCTCTGGTGCCTTTACATTTCCGAAAGCCAAACTGGTCCTCATCTAACAGATCTCAATTTTCTTTCTATTGTTATGTATATTATTCTTGTTTGCAACTTCCACGAATGAACTGTTAAGCTGACTGTGAGATAGTTCTCATACTTGTCGGCTCCTTCTGTCTTCGGAACTGGGTGGAAGATGTTTTTCGGAAAGTCTGATAGCATATCCTAGCTATATATATTCAACACACCAACGTGAATAGTCGTTTTGTTGCCACTTCCCCCAATGATTTTTAAAAAATTACAATGGAACGTTATTTATCCCTTCTGCCTTATGTGATCTTCTGTCGTCCAAAACTCTTTCAAAATCTGATTCTAATTCTGGATCCCCTATCTTTTCCGTGTCGACTCCTGTTCCTTCTTCTATCACGTCATCTGATAACTCCTTCCTCTCGTAGAGGTAAGTCCTTGTAATTACAACGTGTCCTTCTCACGCCCTTTCGGCACACGACAAGAGGCCTTCAGTGTATTATTTCCACCAACCCACTCTCTCCTCTGCATTTGGCAGTGGAATTCCGGTTTCACTCTTAATGTTACCGCAATTGTTTTTAATTTCACTGAAGGTTCTTTTGACTCTTCTATATGCTGAGTCAGTACTCGCGGCAATGACTTCCTTTCGATTTCGTCACACTTTTCATGCACCTATTTCCCCTTAGCTTACTAAACTGCGCATTTATTTCGTTCTGTGTGGTTTGTATTTCTGTTTTTCTGAATTCCCCCAAACATTTTTTTATTTCCTTATTTCGTCGATCAGCTGAAGTACTTCGTTTGTTACCCATGATCTCTTCGCAGTTATCTTCCTTACACACATGATCTTTTTTCATACTACTGTGGTTGCGTCTTTTAGATATGTCAATTCTGCTTCAACTGAACTGCCTACTGAGGTATTCATTGTCGCAGTGTCTGTATCTGCTCCTTGGTACACTTTACAATCCAATGTCTGATTTCGGAATCTCTGCCTGACCATGATGTTATCAAAGTGAAATCTTCCTGTATGACTCGACAATTTCCAAGTGTACCTCATCTTGTGATTCTTGAACAAAATATTTCCTGTCTGAAATCTATTGCAGAGCTCAGTTAGTCTTTCTCATTTGTCATTCCTACTAACAAGCTCATATTCTCCCGTAACCCTTTCTTTACTCCTTCCCATACAACCACATTACATTTCCCCATGACTACTAGATTTTCATCCCCTTTACGTACTGAATTAGCCGTTCAACGTCCTCATACACTTTCCCTATTTCTTCATCTACAGCTTGCGACATAGGGATGTATGCCTGAACTATTGTTGTCGGTGTAGGTTTGCTGTCATTTTTTATGAGAATATCCCTATCCCCGAACTGTTCAGAGTAACTCACTCTCTACCCTACCTTTCTATTCATATTGAATCCTACTCCCGTCATACCATTTTCTGCTCCTGTTGATTTTACCCTACACTCGTCTGACTAGAAATCGTTGTGTTCTTTCCATCTCACTTCACTGACCCTCACTGTATCTAGAATGAACACTAACATTTCCCTTTTCACGTTTTATTGCTTCCCTACCACGTTCAAACTTTTGACATTCCATGCTCCGACTCTTAGACGTTACCATTTCATTGGTTGCTCAGTCTTTCACTCGTGGTCACCTCCCACTTGACTGTACCCTCCGGAGATCCGAATGGGTAACTAGTCCGAAATCTCTTGCCACTTTTTCAATTACAAGCCTCATATCTTGTGGATACAAATGACATGATTTTAATGTAGTGGTTTCCATTGCTTTCTGCATCCTTATTCCGTTGGTCATTACCGATTCTTCCGCCTTTTGGAGGTATTTTTCGATCCCAAGGGCTAGAGAATGCCCTTCCCCTCTGTCCGCTTCTATGCCCTCTTTCACAAAGCCGGTGGCTGAATGAGGTTGGCTTCTTATGCCGGAAATCTTCGGCCGCCATTGCCGAAGACTCTACTAGACCCTTCACGATTTTGTGTGTCAAACGTCATACCTGTGTCGAAACCATGCCAATATTCTCTGTATGGTCTAATTTTAATATATGTACCACTGAAGCGAATATACCTCTAGAACAATTCCCTCTTATGCAAGGTAAATTCGGCCTAACCAATTTCCAGCCTAAATGTTTGGCGATTTCGATAGTAGTAGACGATGATTCGCACAGAATTCGTGCGCTTCGATCTCTGGTGCGCAGAGTACGAGTGAGGTTTTTTTAAGCTGCGAATTCCGTTGTTTTGGCGGTGTACAGAACGGACTGATTTGGGCGCCGAACACTCTGTGGCAGTTCCCGATCTGGCTGTGGTACTTGAATGCTGTGCACCTCTTTCTACCACACTGTGGAGTCTTCCTCCTGCAGTGAAATTAATTAATGATTGGACAAGTATAACACTCTTATCTCTTGTAGACCACTGGCGCGTTCGTCAGCTCATCTTCGCCACACAGCCTGGGCGCATATTCCCTCCACACTTTACTTCTGCCAGTTGATTGACGTAATAGGCGTTCTGTCTCAACTGGTCAAAGACATGCCTATGGACCACCCAAGGCACGGCATAGAACTTGCAGTTAAGGGTCTATTATCTTCAGTCAATCTATAAATTAAGCGATTTTTATGATTTTTGTTGTTGGAAAAACTAATGAAGCAATCAACGTACATCTTTTTACATATTGCTTATTGATTCCACGACAGCTTTTCTTATTTTTGTTATCAGTCATCATTAAGCTCCCATCGTCACGACACACTACAGATACGTAGAAAAACTCATAAAGTTTTGTTCGGCTGAAGCCGCACTTCAGGTTTCTGCCGCCAGAGCGCTCGAGAGCGCAGTGAGACAAAATGGTGACAGGAGCCGAGAAAGCGTATGTCGTGCTGGAAATGCACTCACATCAGTCAGTCATAACACTGCAACGACACTTCAGGACGAAGTTCAACAAAGATCCACCAACTGATAACTCCATTCGGCGATGGTATGCGCAGTTTAAAGCTTCTGGATGCCTCTGTAAGGGGAAATCAACGGGTCGGCCTGCAGTGAGCGAAGAAACGGTTGAAAGCGTGCGGGCAAGTTTCACGCGTAGCCCGCGGAAGTCGACGAATAAAGCAAGCAGGGAGCTAAACGTACCACAGCCGACGGTTTGGAAAATCTTACGGAAAAGGCTAAAGCAGAAGCCTTACCGTTTACAATTGCTACAAGCCCTGAAACCCGATGACAAAGTCAAACGCTTTGAATTTTCGGCGCGGTTGCAACAGCTCATGGAAGAGGATGCGTTCAGTGCGAAACTTGTTTTCAGTGATGAAGCAACATTTTTTCTTAATGGTGAAGTGAACAGACACAATGTGCGAATCTGGGCGGTAGAGAATCCTCACGCATTCGTGCAGCAAATTCGCAATTCACCAAAAGTTAACGTGTTTTGTGCAATCTCACGGTTTAAAGTTTACGGCCCCTTTTTCTTCTGCGAAAAAAACGTTACAGGACACGTGTATCTGGACATGCTGGAAAATTGGCTCATGCCACAACTGAAGACCGACAGCGCCGACTTCATCTTTCAACAGGATGGTGCTCCACTGCACTTCCATCATGTTGTTCAGCATTTCTTAAACAGGAGATTGGAAAACCGATGGATCGGTCGTGGTGGAGATCATGATCAGCAATTCATGTCATGGCCTCCACGCTCTCCCGACTTAACCCCATGCGATTTCTTTCTGTGGGGTTATGTGAAAGATTCAGTGTTTAAACCTCCTCTACCAAGAAACGTGCCAGAACTGCGAGCTCGCATCAACGATGCTTTAGAACTCATTGATGGGGACATGCTGCGCCGAGTGTGGGAGGAACTTGATTATCGGCTTGATGTCTGCCGAATCACTAAAGGGGCACATATCGAACATTTGTGAATGCCTAAAAAAACTTTTTGAGTTTTTGTATGTGTGTGCAAAGCATTGTGAAAATATCTCAAATAATAAAGTTATTGTAGAGCTGTGAAATCGCTTCAATCATTTGTAATAACCCTGTATTATCTGAAATCAAAGAAACAAAAAATTTTCTTCATCTATACAATATTGTGCACACAGTAATAGCACAGTTTTTTTTGAAATTTCGAAGAAATAGTAAAGTAGCGGGCGTTAAAAAAAATTTAGTTTTGTTGTGTTTGTTTGGTCACGTTTTTCGAAGTAAGTAAAGAATAAATTAAAATACAAAAAAATTTGCCTATTATCCTTTGTGAACATGCCCGAGGAGCAATTCAGTAAAATTTCAGAAAAATATCGTTATTAGTGTGCCTGTAATCCATTTCGTCAACTTTCTTTCCTCTAAATCCTCCTGCTGCACGGTATTCGCATGTATCCTGGCCGCACTCGCTTCGCGGGACTCGTGCAGCGCACGGCCGTGAGAGTCCTGCGGACGATCCTTGTCGCGATCGAAGGCAAATGTTTCTGGACGATCTCCAACTGCAGCTCTCATGATTTGCAGCATTTACAAAATGGGTTTGAAACATTCATTGAAAACATAAGCTGTCTTAAAGCACTATATTTCAGTGCTTCTCGAGCCACAGTTGATACGTTTCGGAGGAAACTGCCAGATAGCCAATACCGACTGGCATTCGTGTGTGCCATCAAAGATGTCTCCGAGGGACCCGAGCGTTCCCGCATTCGCATTTTCTCTACGGCGCCCGAACTAAATGACGATTAGCTCTGTCCCTACTTCAGGTATTAACTTGGGCTTATGACACTATATTTTACACACTTGTAGCTTCAAAACAAAATCGATTTTTTGAAGCTACATTGGAAAGTCACCTCGATTTCCTTTTAACGTCCATGCAGTATCGTCGATCCACAACAGCGATGACTCAAGCTATCAGGTGGAAGCTACACTATGTCATCAAAAGTATCCGGCCACCCCCAAAAACGTACGTTTCTCATATTAGATACATATCAGGTGCATTGTGCTGCCACCTCCTGCCAGGTGATTCATGTCAACGATCTCAGTAGTCATTAGACAGGAAAATAGGGCGCTCCGCAGAAGTCACGGACTCCGAACGTGGTCAGGTGACTGGGTGTCACTTGTGTCATAAGTCTGTACGCGAGATTTCCACACTCCTAAACATCCCTAGTTCCACTGTTTACGATGTGATAGTGAAGTGGAAACGTGCAGGAACACGCGCGGTACGAAATCGTACACGGGAACCTCGTCTGTAGATTGACAGAGAACGCTGACAATTGAAGAGGGTCGTAATCAGAATGAGATTTTCACTCTGCAGCGGAGTGTGCGCTGATATGAAACTTCCTGGCAGATTAAAACTGTGTGCCCGACCGAGACTCGAACTCGGGACCTTTGCCTTTCGCGGGCAAGTGCTCTACCAACTGAGCTACCGAAGCACGACTCACGGCTGGTACCCACAGCTTTACTTCTGCCAGTACCTCGTCTCCTACCTTCCAAACTTTACAGAAGCTCTCCTGCGAACCTTGCAGAACTAGCACTTCTGAAAGAAAGGATATTGCGGAGACATGGCTTAGCCACAGCCTGAGGGATGTTTCCAGAATGAGATTTTCACTCTGCAGCGGAAGTTTCATATCAGCGCACACTCCGCTGCAGAGTGAAAATCTCATTCTGGAAACATCCCTCAGGCTGTAGCTAAGCCATGTCTCCGCAATATCCTTTCTTTCAGGAGTGCTAGTTCTGCAAGGTTCGCAGGAGAGCTTCTGTAAAGTTTGGAAGGTAGGAGACGAGGTACTGGCAGAAGTAAAGCTGTGGGTACCGGCCGTGAGTCGTGCTTCGGTAGCTCAGTTGGTAGAGCACTTGCCCGCGAAAGGCAAAGGTCCCGAGTTCGAGTCTCGGTCGGGCACACAGTTTTAATCTGCCAGGAAGTTTCAGGGTCGTAATGTCTAATAGACAGACATCTATCCAGCCCATTGCACGGGAATTCAAAACTGCATCAGGATCCACTGCAAGTACTGTGAGAGTCATGGCGGGAGGTGACAAAACTCGGGTTACATGGTCGAGCGGCTGCTCATAAGCCACACATCAAGCCCGTAAATGCCAAACGACGCCTCGCTTTGTGTAAGGTGCGTAAACATTGAACGATTGAACAGTGTAAACTTGTTTTGTGGACTGACGAAGCACGGTACACAATGTGGGGATCCGATGGCAAGGTGTGGGTATGGCGAATGGCCGGTGAATGTCATCTGCCAGCGTGATTAGTGCCAACAGTAAAACTCGAAGGCGGTGGTGTTATGGTGTAGTCGTGTTTTTCATGGAGGGAGCTTGCACCTCTTATAGTTTTGCGCGGCAGTATCACAGCACAGGCCTACATTGATGTTTTAAGCACCTTCTTGCTTGCCGCTGTTGAAGAACAGTTCGGAGATGGCGATTGCATCTTTCAACACGATCGAGCAGCTGTTCATAATGCACGGCCTGCGGGGGAGTGGTTACACGAAAATAACATCCCTGTAATGGACTGGCCTGCACAGAGCCCTGACCTGAATCCTATAGAATGCCTATGGGATGTTTTGGAACGCCGACTTCATGCCAGGCCTCACCGACCGACATCCATACCTCTCCTCAGTGTCCCACTTCGTGGTGAATGGGCTGCCATTCCTGAAGAAACCTTTCAGCACCTGATTGAACGTATGCCTGAGATAGTGGAAGGTGTCATGAAGGCTATGGGTGGGTCAACACCACATTGAATTCCAGCATTACCGATGGAGGGCGCCACGAACTTGTAAGTTATTTTCAGCTAGGTGTCAGGATACTTTTGATCACATAGTGTATATGGGAAAGTCGCCTCGATTTCCTGTTAACATCCATGAAGTATGGTCGATGCAAGACAAGAATGATTCTGGCTATCAGTTGCTCTTATAAACGATCCTGTTGTTGATTAAAATCTGCATGGTAACTAATCTCTGGTGAAACAATTGTGGTATTGAGTTAACGCCACTTGTTCCATCGTACAGCATGTTTACCATCGGCAAAATTCGACCTGGTTGGCAGTTACTGACAGACACCTTCGTGTGTTCGTGCACTTTCCGTACGGGCACAGCCTCGGCCATCATGTGCTTAAATTCGAGGCGCAAGCACGGTGTTCACATTTCTTGCCGTGAGGAGGATAGTATCATTACCTATGGATATATCAACTGGTTTAAACTATCAAAAACTCATACCCTCCATTTTGCAATTATTTTATTTTACTATTTGGATTGGGCACCATTCCTGTCACAATTATTGTCAGTTGGCCAAAAGAGAAAATTGTTTGGTGTCACAAATCCTGTGTAAATTGCCATTCGTATATTCCTTTTGCAGCAGTTTGTGTGTGTGTAGTGTTTCCGCGGTGGACGCTGGGAATCAGCTTCCAGTACTACATCTACGTCTACTCAGCGAAAGCTGCCTCACTATGTGTTGAAACACGTATGTAACGCAGCAGCGATGGCGAGGCATTGTAGCATCTGTGACCAGAGAGTATGCGCTTGACCGCGCGAGTGTTGCGAGCGGTTCTCAGTCAGTAGTCTGTCGTTGCGAGTCTGTCAGTTCAGTCGTTGCGAGTCTGTAGCTCTGTCTAGTTGAGAGCAGTACTCAGTCTGTAGTCGTCATGCAGAGCGGTCGGTCAGTAGTAGCAGCCCAGTGCGGTTGTGTGATGTAGGCGGTCGGCAACAATGGTCAAGATGAGGAATAAGGTATACTGTTAATTAATATAATCATTAGATAATGTAAAAATTTATTTATTGTAATTATTCTCCAACAAGTTCCCCAATAATAATTTTTTATTTCAAAAGCATTTTCTCAAAAGTTTAATTTTTTTTGAACTAAAGATCTCGTTGCACTTCCCATTTCATTCCACTTCTTTTGAAGAAAAATTCCACTAACATCACAAAAAAAAGAGAATATTATTATTTACAATGCAGTTCTTCCAAGCGGTGCGCAACAACAAGAGCAGATATGTGACATCCATTTATTCTGAGGTAAGACTTTAATTCTGATTGTTTTACACAGGGCCAAAAACCGATATTTCGGTTTAATTGAATTTTCTTGTCACTGAATGGACTTTAATTTTTTGAAGGATTTATAATTGAGTCAGATTGCGAATTTCACGTTTTGGTTGCCATTGTCAACACATTTTTGTGGGCGAGGTTACACTTGGCTCCCATTTCTATTAAGTATTGTCAATTTTATTTCTTATAAAATTACGGTGGGGAGGTTACACTTGGCGACCCTGCCAGGATCGTATTTCGTTGAGAGTCTTTTGAGCGACAGTCAGATATCTGCTCTTATTTGCTTAGATAATTAGGATTTGGCGCAACGCTTTTAATAATATTGTGACTTTGTTTCTACAGGTCAACGGCAATTTGCTGCTTTGTTGTATTTGTGTGTTGCTTTTGCATTGTGCATATTTATTTTGTGAAAAATTGTGACTATTGTAAAATGCCGCGAAAGACTGTGAATAGTGTATCGCGAGGTATTATGAATGAAATTACCGACCCAAACAACTTTGCCGATAGGACATATGACACGCAGTGTAATGATGACAATCCTGCGTTCACTAACAATCAGTGCATTCCAACCACTAATGATGACTTTCACCTTAATGATGAACAAACGAACTCAATTGTCTCGTCTGTTAACTTGACGACAATTGATGACGCGGAGCGGTCTATAGTAATGAGCGCTGCCGAGCTTAACACACCCGATTTAGAAAATCCAAGTAATGTACAGACAAATTTGTCTAATGAAAATGAACAGGATACTGAAAGTACGTCGGATTTATTTAATTCCGAAATAATGTCTGACAGTGTATGTCTAACTGGCAAACCTTTTTCTAAAATACAGAATAACCAAATGGTTACAGTAAGCGAGAGAGTTCCAGATCCACCACTAAACAGCACAGAGAGTATAAACGCTAACTTTGGTTTTGAACAAATTATGGCAAGATTGCTCAAACAACAATTTTGTGAACAGGATAAAAAATTTAATAAAATTAATGAAAAACTTGACAATAATGACGAAAATTTCAAACAACTTAGTGAACAAATTAGAGACGTTGCCGCGCAGTGCCGTGACACTAAGGAACAATTGCGCGTGGAAATTGAGGCTTGTTCTCAAAAAAATAGCGAAGAAATTAAGTCTGTTGCGCAAGAATTAAGAGAAATGCAAACAGCCGCAACAGAAACACTCAGAGACGAAATTAGCGGAGTCGCCAAACAGTGCTCTGAAAAAGCTACACAATTACGGGACGAGTTTAGAGCAATGACGGTAGAACTTTCGCGCACTATGGACGCAAAGATAGACGCGAAATTCGAACAGCAGAACACTCAGATTAACGAGCGCTTTAATCAGCACATACAGAACAGTGATACGCGTTTCCGCAGATTTATTCAGGATCAAAACAAAGTAAAACGACAAGTCATGGAAACAATCACTGCACAAAGACAAGAGGACAAACGTAAAATATTCGCGAAAGCGAAGACGTATGTAGACAATAATATTACTACAGTGTCCGACAAAATTAATACCATAGAACAATTGAACGCGGAATTACGGGATGAAATTTCTGACCTTAAATCAAAAACAGATACACACACAGTAAATATTCAAACAGTGACAGATAGATTCGAACAGTTAGATCTAACACAGGATTGTGATGTTATCAAAGCTGATGTTAAAAAACTGAGCGAAACTACGCGCAAGTTGCAAAAACAGATTAATGCGTCTGATTCTAAAACCGATGATCAGGTTAAAATACTGACTGAAAAATGTGATGAATTGGCCAGTCGTATTGATGTTATCGAAAATACTAATGACAATAAATCAGACGATACTGCACCGGTTTCATTTATCCAAACGCCTGAATTTCAAAATTTACAGCAGACAATTAATGAGATCGATTCATCTAACAACACGTTACGTCGGAAGTTATCAAATTTACAACAAGAAGTAACAGAGATGAAAAACACGTCAGTTAATAACATACCACAACAGACGCCACTTTATGAACATGTGTCAGACTCACGCAGCGCGTATAATTTGGGTAATCTACAGAGAGTACGGGACTTAGATTCCGAACAACCACAGTTCAATAGATACTCTTACGTTCCTGAACCTGTTGCATCACACAGAGATGATAATTTCGACTATAAACATTTTCTGTCAGTAAGAAAGTTCAAAATATTTAAAAACGATAGAACGCAGATTCACCCACTGGATTGGATTCAACAGTTTAGCTTTGCTCATCCACCGACTTGGCCTGTAACACATAAACTTGAATTTATTTGCAGTTTTTTGGAAGGCGAACCGGCAACTCGCATGAGACCGATCGCAAGGCAATGCTATTCAGTAGAGGAATTTCAGAATGCTTTTCTGTCAGCGTACTGGTCGAAGACGACACAGCGCGGAATTAAAGACCAACTAATTAGTTTGCCAAACTATGAAAACTCAAATTTTCCCAGTGTAACGCAATTTTTTGAGCACATGGTACAACAAAACCAGTACCTAAGTGAACCGTACAGTGAATCCGCACTTATACAACTATGCATCTCTAAATTACCACGGTCATTACGAGTGTCACTTCTAACGGGCCAGCAAAAAGAAAACATTTCAGCATTCAGAGATCTTTTACAGCTCTTGGAAGTACAGCAATCTGATTATTCTTTTGTAAACAAAAACTTTTTGAGTAACAACCAAGGTCAACAACAGTACTACAATTATGATCAGGGACGTAATTCCAATCGGAAAGATAACAGACGTTTTAGGAACGACAACTACCAAAACTTTAATAACAGGCAAAATTCTAATTATCAATACCGTCAAAATTTTCAGCAACAGGAACAACACTTTAGTAACAATAGAGGTGTTTCACAACAACAACATCAAAACCAGCCGGTTAACATACCTAACCAACAATGGAATACACAAGGTCAACCAGGCTTTAATGTTTCGCCGCGTGGACGTATAGCCCCTGGTCCAACAAATAGTAACGTACGTCAGCAAGGAAACAACTACGTACAAAGAAGACAGTATTTCAATTCCTATCGTAATGCACCGTATAGGAATGACTATTACGACAGACGTAAAAATAATGAAGACAATTTTCAGCGAACGTCTAACAACAGTCGGTCATACCAACAGCAAAATCGTACGCAAGAACATATTCTCATAAATGAACCCGACAGTAGGTACCATCCAGAGCGTAACACGCCTGGAAGAAGTAATAGGACAGTTCAAATAGTCGAAATGCCACAGAATCCTCCTAATAATAATAACACGTCAGATAGAATCTGACTAAATACTGCACAGGACGCATCTTCTAATAACACAAGCACTACCTTAGACACGCAAAATGTTGTTCACGAAAATGTAATTACTTTTGACGACATCAGAGACACTCTTTTACAGGAAAGACCAGTTATTCAGAAAACCATTTCACATCCTGTTATCGAAATTAAAATTGGTTCATCGAAATTCTCAGCAGTAATTGATTCCGGCTCACCTATATCAGTAATAAATGAGGAGACTTTTAATAAGTGCAACAAAGAGAATACCTATCCGACACTACCTTTAGGCAAAACAAAAGTGAAAGGAGCAGTATCGAGTAAAGGTGTAGACGTTAAATTACAGACGCATTTATCATTTTGTATTGGAGGTCATACTTTTCATTCTAATTTTTGGATTGTGCCTTTATTGACAACAGACGTTATTTTAGGTACGAATTTTCTGGTACAACACGACGCAGTTATTGATTTTCAGAATTCTTATTTAATGTTAAAGGATGAAAATGTACAACTTGCTTTAGAATTTCAGCACTCTTTATCTACGGAAGAACAAACAATTAACCGCACAGAGGTCATTTCCGCAACACGTAACATAGACTGTAATCCCACATTGTTCACGGATACGTACGTACACAACTATAATACTCCAGACGAAGCTGACTACGACGTAATGCAATTGATTTCTGATAAGGTTAAAGAGAGCAGTGCAAGTACAGACGACGAACGAACGCAATTACACAAAATTCTTTTACAGCAAGCTCCAGTTTTCGACAACATTCCTGGTACTATGTCCGGCTTTATGTATGAATTTCAAGTCAAGCAGCACGATACATTTAAAGCTAAGCATTATCCTATTCCGTATATTCACAGAGAACAAGTTAAAAAAGAATTGCAGGATATGCTTGATCAAGGAATTATTGAACCAGCAGTTAGTCCGTACATAAACCCGCTGCATATTGTTAAGAAAAAAGATGGCTCACTTCGCCTTGTACTTGATTCACGTCACATTAATGACATTATTATTAATGAAACAGACCGACCACAGACTTTAGAGGAACTTTTACAGAAATTTCATGGTACAGCTATTTATTCTACACTAGATTTGAAATCGGGATTTTGGCAAATTCAACTTCATCCGAATTGTAGAAAATATACAGCTTTTCTCTGTTTCGGCGACTGTTATCAATTTTGCAAACTACCGTTCGGCTTAACTATTTCTTCTGCAGCTTTTATTCGCGGTTTGAACACAATACTTCCGACAGAACTTAAAGACAGACTTACGACGTATGTAGACGATATTCTTATCGCAGAAGCTAACTGGTCTGAACACAATATGATTCTTGAACAACTGTTACAAACTCTTCATGCACAAGGACTCACAGTTAACCTCAGTAAATCGCACTTTGGCAAAACTTCTATAAAATTTCTTGGACACGTAATTTCAGCAGAAGGCATTGCACCTGATCCGGAAAAACTTCAAGCTCTACGTGACATTACTGTTCCTACAACAAAAAAGCAATTACGCAGTTTTTTGGGCTTAATTAACTTTTTTCGTAAATTTATTCACCATTCTGCTTTAGACACGCCTAGACTATGCCAATTAACGGGTAAAAACAGTATTTGGTCTTGGGATAAGCAAGCACATTTTGAATTCATGAACCTGAAACATGCTCTGTTGAATGCTCCACTGTTATCGCACCCCGATCTTACTAGAAATTTTTCCATTGCTACCGACAGTTCCAACACCGCCTTAGGCGTACACATTTTCCAGGAAATAGAAGAAGATGGTTCTACAGTAATTAAAAACATCGCATTTGCAAGTCGCATTTTGTCACCTGCTGAACGAAATTATTCCGTCACAGAACTTGAAACATTATGTGTTGTATGGGCTTTCACGAGATTTAGGCACTTTCTTTACGGCAGACATACCACCGTCTACACAGACCATAGAGCGATACAATTTTTACTTTCAGCTAAATTCACTCACGACAGGTTAAGCAGATGGAAACTATATTTACAGGAATTTAATTTTACAATAGTTCACATTCCCGGTACGCAAAATGTTATAGCAGACGCACTATCGCGTTCTCTCAGTAACAATCAGCAAGACGTAGCAACCAACTTCTGCAAAGCAAATTTCAGTGTCATGTACATTCAACAAGTTGCATTTGAAAACTTTATTTCATCGTCATTACAGGACATAGCAAAGGAGCAAAATAAAGACAATGTGTGGAAAGAAATTAAACAGCTTTGGCAAGATAAGAATAATGTTACGATTAGGAACCACTACACAGTGCGCAATGACATTCTGTTTCGCCGCTCTCATCCTGACAGCAACAGCTGGTTATTATGCATTCCTGACGAACTGGTTAACAAACTAATCTGGTACACTCATTTAAGTTACGCACATTACGGAGCAAGAAAATGTTTTCTTATACTGAGACAGAACTGTTATTTTACCAACATGGAAAAACGTATACGACGAGTTTTAGCGTCTTGTAAAATTTGCCAGAAAGCTAAATCAGACACCACTTCACATATTCCTCCTTTATATCCCATTATACCTGTGAAATTAAGACACATGGCCGCAGTAGATATTTTTGGTCCGATTCCGAGAACTAACAGAGGTTTTTGCTACATTTTTGTCGCTGTTGAGCTCACTTCAAAATTTGTTACTTTCACTCCGTTACGCAAAGCTACTGCTAAAACTGTTTCGAAAGCATTTGTAAAACATTTTCTATTTCATGTAGGGCATGTAATGAAAGTAATTTCTGATAATGGATCTCAATTTCGTAGTAGTGTATGGACACGCATGTTACGAGCTAGAAACATTTCTCCGATCTATATATACAAGTACCACGCTTCTTCGAACCCTTGTGAAAGATTAATGAAGGAAATTGGTAAGCTGTGCCGAATATACTGCCACAAAAGACATATTGATTGGGATACACACATACTCTCATTCCAAGATGTAATTAATTCCATTCCAAATGAATCCACTATGCTATCTCCGACTGTTATACTGAAAAACGTTGAACCACCGAACAAAATTAAAGAATTAATAGAATTCCCCAAAAATCGTCGCCTACGACACCACGAAATAATTGACATTGCGCTGAACAACATCAAACGTGCCGCAGAGCGCCGGAGAAGACAGCAAAAACAGGTTTGTACACGCCGCGACTTTCACGTTGGACAGAAGATATTAGTACGTACACACTATTTATCCAGCAAATTAAAAGGTAAGTGCAGTAAATTTGAACTTCTATACGCAGGTCCGTATCGGATTCGCAATATCCCTCACCCCAATGTTGTACACATCGAAACTTTGAGAACCAGAAAATCGAAAGGCAATCACCATATCTCAAACATTAAACCGTTTGTTGAGTGAAACCACTGTATGATTCAACACACTATGATGCCATTTACTAATGCAATTAATTCACCTGACTAATTATTGATGATTATCGTATTTTTTTTCTTGGCAAGTGCCCGGCAAGGTAAGGTTAGCAGGTCGCTCTTCTTGTCGTTACACATCAGACCGTGCATAATTTTCCAGATGAATTTACACATTTACGACTATTTCAGCAATTATATTTATGTGACTACTTATTGATGATTATCGTATTTTTTCTTGGCAAGTGCCCGGCAAGGTAAGGTTAGCAGGTCGCTTTTCTTGTCGTTACACATCAGACCGTGCACATTTTCCATTTTTTTTGTGTATATGACTGTACTCCAGTTTTGTTTGTATGCACTGTGAAATAGTTAAGATATAACACACCAGTCGACTTTGACATTTTTTTTTTTTTGCCTTATGACATCTCAACATCGTGACTGTTTCACATTTTTTTTGCTACTGCATTGTATTATTCTGTGTACATTTTTTCGCATCCGAACACTGTCAATGTCTTGGACATATTACGTTTTCTGTCATGTTATGCTGTATGGTTAATTGTGTCACCATAAACCAGTCATTATTTAGTGGGTATAGGATTTAAATGCAAGACATTAATCTTTGTTCATCAATTTCAGAAAGGAATGATGATTCTAAGAAATAAATTTAACATAAATGGGAATTTCACCTACGGAATAAACGAAAGGAGATGCAATAACTTTATGAGGAAGAGTAAAGGGATCAGGATTAACAAGCATTAACAAGACTATACTATACTCATCACAGAATAGCAGTCTTAACTAATTTTTTCTTTCAGAATACAAGGTGATTGATGCAGGCTGTCAGAGAGAACTACACATCTTATTTTTAGTGATGAAATATGCTAGAGATAAGGAATAGTTAGGTAATGAGTAATGAAGTGATTTTTTTGCAGATGATAGTGAATACTGATGAATAATGATGAAGGAAATGGTATTATGAATAATGAAGTTTTTCTCTACAGGTGATGATAATGGTGAAGTTATGATGATATGGATAATGAAGTTTTTTTTTTTTTATGCCACGTAGTTATTTAAGTTTTTGTTGCGGTTTGCTTTGACAGCAGGTGTTACATTGCATAGTAGGATGACGGAAAGTTTTGGAAAGGACAGCTATGGAACACATTTTATACACATTTCACTACTTGTTAATTCGAAGTTCACTACTTTTCAGCATAGTGTGCGTTTCTTCTTTCAGGTCAATAATCCGTTTTTGTATTTTTTCCAGGAGAAGTTTTTCATGACACTTACTAAACCTGTTACTTATTATACCTGTTCTAGTACTTGCATTTTTATATTTTTACCCATTTGTGTTTATCATTTATAAATGTGATCACATGTACTGCCTTGTTACATAATCTTGCTACAGCTGACTCATGACGAATGACGTTACCTATCCTCATTTGCAGCAATAGGTCAAAAGCAAAAAGTATTATGCCTCAGCAATTAATTATCGATCCCAACGCAATGCATTGCTACCAAAAAAAAAATGTATTACCAGTCCCACATAATGTCACTAGTTTATGATAATTCTGAATAATACTGATCAACTCTGAATAGCATGTCACTCGAGTAATGACCTCTTAATGAGACTATATTCAAAATAATGCTTTGTCACTAGCTAATAACTGCCACTGTTTATTGTAATGCCTGTGATTACTAATGATTTGACTGTAATTAACTGATTTTTAATAATGACTTTGTAATGATCTGAATAATACTGAATGATGAACTATGTTTTATTCTATTCAATACTTGATGGCCACTGAGTGCCAATAATTAATGTCAATCAACGAAATTGTTATTAATTATGCCATTAATTAACTCTTGTTTTCAATGTTCATACTTTGTAATTGGAAATAAATGTGATTGTTTCATAATGCTTTGTAATTAGGAAAAGACTAATGATTCTTAATAGATTGGAATGACACATAATTAATTAACTATGGTACTGTTTAATAATGCTTGGTAATTAATTAAGGCTACAAATGATTAATTAATTAACTGTAATTAGACAAATGATTAATTAACGACAAATGATTAATTAACTGTAATTATACAAATGATTAATTAACTGTAATTAGACAAATGATTAATTAACGACAAATGATTAATTAACTGTAATTATACAAATGATTAATTAACTGTAATTAGACAAATGATTAATTAATGACAAATGATTAATTAACTGTAATTAGGAGAAGGTTAATGATTCTTAATTATACTCTGTAACTGAAAAGAATGCGATTATTTCATAATATTTTGTAACCAGGAAAAGAAGGCTACTGATTCTATGTAAAACAATTAATGAACATTTTTCTGTAATACTACATACTTGGTACAGAAATGTTCAATAACTGGGCTATGAATGCCACGAACTATCAATGAAGACTGTAATTGTCAATATTATGTGACTTGATGTCCTTCACCTCATAAGCTGACTATCCTGAATTACTGCAATGTCCATTTGTCCTGTTTATCCCAGTGATCATGGAGCACTATATTTGGTTTTGCACTAATTCTACGTTGGTGTGCCTTGTAAGAGTGTGGTGTTGACACGACATGCTGTCCACCACCATGAGCGATGAAGACATTATTATGGTCCCACTGTTTGGTGTACCTAATGTACTGCCAAAATGAAAACATGGAACATTACTACGACAGTTCAGTGTCTTGGCTACACTGATAAATTCTGATGGGAAAAGAACTTCGAGTTGTGTCACTTGGTGTTGTACTACTGTGGAAAGATATGGACTTTCAGAGCAGCTGTGTGCAATCTAAAGTGCTACAACCATGATGCAATCCTTCCCTTTCCTATCCTGATTCTTGTCACATAAAGAAAAAATTTTTTTGGTAACATCATTTATGTTCATAGGTTATACATTTTTCGATTCGCTAAACTCCAGTGTGAGTACACTTATGTCACTGGTCGACATGATGTTTGCCATTATGTTTATTTGTTGTGAAAATACTAAAGACATTTTTCAGTGCATGTGCACTTTGGACATGAATTTTTTTTTGCCATTATGTTTATTTGTTGTGAAAATGCTAAAGACATTTTTCAGTGCATGTACACTTGTCAACATAATATTTTTTGCCAGTCTGTTTATTTGTTCTGAATATGCTAAAGAATTTTTTTCAGTGCCTGTGCACTTTGTTATCTGTCAAATAATTTGTATATACTTTTCTGATTTGCTACTATGTTTTGTACTCACATTTTGTCTTTGTCTGATATATTTTGTACTTAGTACGTGTGCACAACATTTACTTTATGTACTACATCTAATTATTCTTGCCAGTCTGTTTATTTGTTCTGCATATGCTAAAGAATTTTTTCAGTGCCTGTGCACTTTATCTGTCAAAAAGTTTGTATATACTTTTTTCTGATTTGCTACTATGTTTAGTATTCACATTTTGTCCTTGTCTGATATATTTTGTACTTAGTGCGTGTGCACAACATTTAAATATTCTGTAAGTTGTAGGATTTTGTTAATTAAAGAAAAATTTTGCCGCGCTTGGCAAGTCCAAATGACTCACCATCGCTGCCAAATTTTTGCCCCCCGAGTGGAGGGTTATGAAACACGTATGTAACGCAGCAGCGATGGCGAGGCATTGTAGCATCTGTGACCAGAGAGTATGCGCTTGACCGCGCGAGTGTTGCGAGCGGTTCTCAGTCAGTAGTCTGTCGTTGCGAGTCTGTCAGTTCAGTCGTTGCGAGTCTGTAGCTCTGTCTAGTTGAGAGCAGTACTCAGTCTGTAGTCGTCATGCAGAGCGGTCGGTCAGTAGTAGCAGCCCAGTGCGGTTGTGTGATGTAGGCGGTCGGCAACAATGGTCAAGATGAGGAATAAGGTATACTGTTAATTAATATAATCATTAGATAATGTAAAAATTTATTTATTGTAATTATTCTCCAACAAGTTCCCCAATAATAATTTTTTATTTCAAAAGCATTTTCTCAAAAGTTTAATTTTTTTTGAACTAAAGATCTCGTTGCACTTCCCATTTCATTCCACTTCTTTTGAAGAAAAATTCCACTAACATCACAAAAAAAGAGAATATTATTATTTACAATGCAGTTCTTCCAAGCGGTGCGCAACAACAAGAGCAGATATGTGACATCCATTTATTCTGAGGTAAGACTTTAATTCTGATTGTTTTACACAGGGCCAAAAACCGATATTTCGGTTTAATTGAATTTTCTTGTCACTGAATGGACTTTAATTTTTTGAAGGATTTATAATTGAGTCAGATTGCGAATTTCACGTTTTGGTTGCCATTGTCAACACATTTTTGTGGGCGAGGTTACACTTGGCTCCCATTTCTATTAAGTATTGTCAATTTTATTTCTTATAAAATTACGGTGGGGAGGTTACAGTGTGGCAGAGGATACTTGTAGCACCAGTATCAATTGCTCCTCTCCCTGTTGCATTCGCAAATGGTGTGTGTGAAGAACGTTTGTTAACGTATCACCTCTATCTCCGATATTAATGCATCCTGATGGAAATGAGCGTTTGGCGTCATTGGCCGGGAGGCCTCTTGCGGGGCAGGTCCAGCCGCCTTGGTACAGGTCTTATTGCATTCGACGCCACATTTGGCGATCTGCGCGCCGGATGGGGATGAAATGATGATGAAGACGACACAACACCCAGTCCCTGAGCGGAGAAAATCTCCCACCCAACCGGGAATCGAACCCGGTCCCATAGGATGGCAATCCGTCACGCTGACCACCCAGCTATCGGGGCGGACAATCCAACCTGACGAGGGTGCCAGACTGTTTATGGGTACAGAAGAATCGGTGGAACAAGTGTTTTGTAAGCCACTTCCTTCGCAGATGAATTATACTACCTGACAAAAAAAGTGAAGCACCCAGAAGATATGGTCGGATGTCATTGTAACTTTGTGCACGTAAACACCGTCGAGTGGCATGTAAATGATTAAGAGTTGCAATTATATGTGATAGGTAAAGTGGGGCAGACCGCGGTGGTCGAGTGGTTCTAGGCGCTTCAGTCGGGAACTACGCGGCTGCTACGGTCGCAGTTTTCGAACCCTGCCTCGGGCATGGATGTGTGTGATGTCCTTAGATTAGTTAGGTTTAAGTAGTTCTAAGTCTAGGCGACTGATGACCTCAGATGTTAAGTCCCATAGTGCTTAGAGCCATTTGAACCATTTGAAGGTAAAGTGACCATTATACTGAATAAACGGTGTTTGTGGTTAGTGTTGTTACCACTCCTTGTATGGTATAAAAGGGGCGGGAACAGCGTCACATATTGAGTGATCACCGTGAAGAGCTCGGACACTACGGGTACTCGTCTGGGCAGCGTTATCAGCACATGTCATTGTCGGCAAGTGGCCTCGTTATGGCTCTCCATTTCGCCACTTGGTCAAATCGTGCAATATTCAGACATGTGGAACATTCGGCTGTAGTGTGGCCTGATTTTGGGTTGCATGGAAACAAGAGGGCAGGCATACACGTCATCAAGATTCCAGTCGGCCACAAGGGAGGCTCGCATTATTGTGCACGAAGAACAATGTAACACCTCCATATCTGTACCTGCCATCCGAGAACAAGTAATCGACTCCCTCCAAAATTCTGTGTCATACTGGAGCAGTAGTCGGAGACTAGCATCAGTCGGTGTAGAGAATTACCGTGCCTTACGTAGGCTACTGTTAACACCACAACACGAACGGCTGCGTTTGGAGTGGTGCCGTGAATGGGAAACATGGTCTGTCGATGAATGGCAACGCACTTTATTTTCCATTGAATTGTGATTCTGCACTAGCCCGAATGACCATAGTTGAGAGTATGCCGGCGACCTGGGCAGAGAACCATTTCTTCCACTGTACTAGAAAGGCTCAGCCGTGTTACTCCTGGCGTACCGGTATGGCTGTACATCCTCATGTGTTACCTCTTACGTGTTAGTATCGTGGTGCCATTGTTCAGGAGGACAATGATCGCCCATACACTGCACATGTGTCTATGAATTGTTTGCGTGATGTTCAGGTACTCCCATGGCCAGCAAGATCCCCAGATCCGTTTCTGATAGGACATGTCCGAGACCAGCTCGGATGTCAGCTTCGTCCCAGTGGCAGTATCCAGGATATCAGGGACAATCTGTACTGTTGTGGACCAGCTTGCCACAGGACAGAATGCACGTTTGTGCTTTCTTCCGTTTTTCAGTTCTGATTCAGCATCAGGCATTCTGTGGTGTAAAGTGCTTCTGGCTTAACGACCGAGGTGTAGTGCCTAATGTCTGCATTTTATATGTTCAAATGTGTGTGAATACCTAAGGGACCTAACTGCTGAGGTCCTTGGTCCCTAGACTTACACACTAGTTAAACTAACTTATGCTAAGGACAATACACACACCCATGCCCGAGGCAGGACTCGAACCTCCGGCGGTAGGGACCGCGCAATTCGTGACATCGCGCCCCAGACCGCGCGACCACTCCGCGCGGGTTATCTATTCTGTGCTAATCTGTATGCTAGTTCTATTCTTTCTAACTTGTTCTTTGTCTACATCCAGCCCTTTCGTTTTGATTAATTCACCAATATAAACGAATTTATTTCTTATAGCGATTTTTCCAAATGTTGCATTCAGATGAGTTTCTCCATCATGTCTCTATTCCATATATTCCGTTTGTCGTAGGAGATCACGTGTAGTTTTTCGAGCACCGTTAGAGCTTCTTTCTTATCGTTGGCTAACAACGCCAAATCATGGGCGAACGCGGGGCATTTCACCTTCAAAACCCGCTTCTTTGGACCTAAACAGATTCCTTCTATTCCTTCTACTTTTGTGACTGACTTCCTTATTCTCATACCCGTTTCCAGGACGATGTTAAACTAAATGGGTAACGGTCAAACTAAACTCCTGCCTTAATCCCAATGGACTCTGAAATTTACCTCTGAAATCTTACATTAGAAATGATTTCCCTTAGCGGTTGATTTATTATTGCCCTAGCTATTCCATCGATTCCGAATTCTTCCGTGATTCAAGGACATCTGCCGGTCGGTCGAATCATATGCCGTTTTAAAGGCAACGACACAACTACAGTGTTTCGACCTCTCATTGTTCTTACTCTGATGATGCTTTTCAGACAGCAAATCTGTTCCACATGGGATTTTTCTTTCCTGAGGCCTCACTGGTATTCGCCTACTTTATGCTACTAATCATTCTGTTTAATAAGACTTTGGTAAACACTTGTGCCACGCCCATGGGACTACTTCTCTTGTATCGATCCTTTCTGCGCTATATTTGCCTCTGGCCTGTTGCTGAATTGTTGCCTGCCCATATTGTGAATCAAGGTGAGGTCCTTTGGTAACAGACATTAGTTTCGAGCTTAATACCAACATCCTGGTTCCTTCCGTGCCAAGCCACCTGTTTATGTTTTTCAGTGATACACTTTTTCACAAATTGTGGCAAATTTTCATGAAGTTTGTTTTGTTCTCGGCGCGTTACTCAACAACGCTGGTGGCTCGTGTTGTCTTCAAGGCACCTACTAAATTTCACTCTGTATATTTCTTGACGAGATATTTTACGTCACGCTTGCTAGTTTTCCATAAGGTGCCCTGTATCTGGATACTTATTATTTATCATATAGAATTTTAACGAAAATAGTGCAAAATTTAAGCTGTCAGCCCCTCCTCAGTTTGGCATTTCATTTGAATACTATGTGTCCTTTAGTGTTGTCCCAGTTGACTTTTATGTTTTGGACTACTGAAGCTTGCGAATTGGCTTGTATATAAGTAGATTAATTTTTCATTCTATTCATATGTGCGTGTTGATCGACATATTAGCCATTACTTTATGGAATGTTTGACAGCGATTTATCTGTGACGATCACCAAACAGTTTTTCAATACGACTGTTAAAAGGTATATATTTTGGTAATACAGTTGGCCTGCAGATTACATAAAGATCATATTACTTGCCATTTGCTACCTTGTTCCACTAGCAGTCAATGTGATATTATTTGTCCTGTCTGTATTTCTTTGCTGACCTTAATGCTGTCACAATTGACTTCATATTTTGGTCCACTGAAGCTCGTGTATTGCCTTGTATTTTAGTAGAATAACGTTTAATTCTGTCTACAAGTGTGTGTTGTAGAACAGATTAGCCATTATTAAAATGAACTGTTTGTCAGCGACTTCACTGTGATGCCCACCAAACAGTTTTCCAATACAGCTACTAAAAGGTATCCATCATGGTAAGGACGTTGGCCAACTGATTACATTAATTCCGTATTACTTGTTATTTACGCCCTTGTTGAACTAGCTGCCCATGTGATATTACATGCCTACGCTGCCTGCTGGGCCTGGCCCATTCTGTTTATGTATTTGATCGCCTATTGCCGTTGTTTGCTTCCTTGTCGCTCCGAGATTGAGGGTTTACCTCACTTGAAATTTTTTCAGCTATCTAAATTGTACTTGATTTATGAAAATATTTTTCATTGTTTAAGTAAATCTAAGCCGGCCGCGGTGGTCTCGCGGTTCTAGGCGCGCAGTCCGGAACCGTGCGACTGCTACGGTCGCAGGTTCGAATCCTGCCTCGGGCATGGATGTGTGTGATGTCCTTAGGTTAGTTAGGTTTAAGTAGTTCTAAGTTCTAGGGGACTGATGACCACAGCAGTTGAGTCCCATAGTGCTCAGAGCCATTTTTTAAGTAAATCTAAGAAACTCGGCTTAGGATCGATTTGTAATATAAGTTCAACCTATTGTTTGCTTGTGCATTATGTCGTAAATCTCACTGTATAGTTACCAATGGATACCTTGCGTTTTTGGTGAATTTCAGCCAAACCTTAAGGTGCCTTCACCTTTTACATGGCGGCTGGCTTGTAATTCAGTTAACCTCTACATATTCATAGTTACCAGGGTTATTCGGAAAATAAGGAACGATTGGTCGTGAAATGGAAAATACAGCGAAAATCTGATGAACCTTTGCACAGATGCGTTGGGCACGGTGTCTAGTACGCCCGTCGATCGCATCATGTCGCTCTTTTCAGTTCTGAGCTCACAGTGAGAACGTATAGGTGGCTAGAAATTAGCGGCACCCAACCAATATGACGGCAAGGAGAAAGATTTCGCCTGAAGCTATGCAATCCACATAACATAACTGTCATGTGGTTCGTTCTTCACGACAATTCTCGGCTGCACTCTGCAGGGTCAATGAAGACGCTCCTGCAGCGTTTCGATGGGAAGTGTTCGATCACCCACAATGCAGCCCGTAATTGGCTACCACTGAGGTTCATCTCTGCTCCGATGAACCGCTAGCTATGAAGACTATATTTTGACACAGACAACGAGCTGCAGTCCAGAGTAGAAAATTATCGAAAAGCACTGGCGGCTGTCTTCTATATCGAGGGAATTGAAAAGTTGGTACAACGCTTCGATAGACATGTAAGTCTTAGCGGCGACTGTGTAGCAGATGGAAGGTGTAGCAAACCGTTGCAACTACAACAGTTTTGATTTTCACTGTGGTTTCCATTTCGCGACCTATCGTTCCTTACTTTCCGAATAGCCCTCGTATTTCAATGCTTCTGAAGTTCTGTGTATGTAAAATTTGTAGTACCTAAAAATTTTGTTTTGGTTTCATCTTGGTTAGTACTTTTTATTTGGCCGTATTCCATTTGGTGAAACTGTCAAGTATAATCATTGGTATCAGCATTAATGTTCTCAACCTGTGATTTTTCTTTCTATTTGCATACCTTATTATTATAGGGTTTTTATCATTGGGCCTTATGCTGTTGGTGCAGTTGCTAAAAATAATTTAGAATTAGCCTTCCACTATTGCTTTGTTAGCTGTAGCGTACTTTACCTATTTTTAACCTAAATTATTTTGGCTTACATACCTCTAAGAGGGTCTTAAGTTAATTTTCCAGTTGCTAAGTTTGTTATCTATTCTTTTTTTAATTTTTAGTCTGTGAACAAAGTCACAAGCCAATTAATTATTGAGAAACAACTGCTGAGGACTTGAGTTGTAATTTGATTGCCCTTGATTTGTAAGTCAGTGTAGTATTGCAATTCTAAACTTTAAGTTTTCTGGCTTCGCTGTGTAACTCACTTGTCATTTCCCCTTAAGTCGTTTTACATAGTTGTTCTTGATCTCTATTCCCAGTTAACTACTTGTGCTGCAAGTTTTTAAAATTTTAAAAGAAATTTTTTTTGCTTACTTGTATATCGTAAGGTAGGCATGCGCTACGAGAATAAAGCTTTATTTCCCCTCGATCCAACTTACGACCTAGATGCAAGTTCTCCTACGAATGTTGTATGTGGAAATATGACATATCTATCTTATCACAAAGAGCTTAGGAAAACTCTTTCACGCTTGTGTATCCACCGAGACTTCTGTGAGCTGAAACAGAGAAATCAATTGTTCATTCTTCAAACATAAAAAATGCTTATACTCTGTAAAAGCAACTACTGTATTTAATATCTAAATGTGAAAAGGAGTATTTTCGTGGCAACACAGGACGGGTGAGCGGAACAACCGTCGTGCTGCAGCCACATACACTGTCCAATATCCACTGGTACATCTTGTGGAAGAACCGGCAGAATGTTTGCCAGGAAGTGTGCGTACGAATGTCCATTCCCGAGATGATGTGAGGCGCCACGCTGTAATTTCCAAAGATGCCGCACCACACGTTTACGCTCCACGGCCGTTGATGTTGCACCTAACGAAGCCAGAGTGGATTATTGGCCGCTCAGTAGTGCACGTTATGCACATTTACATTAGCGTGGTTAGTAAACCTTGCTTCATCGGTAAACAGCACACGTTAAGAAAACGTAGGGTAGCCTCTCAGTGACGGAAGAGAAAACAGACAAAATTATGCACGACGTTCTAAATCAAGGCCGTCGACTGCCTGAAGTGGTGACAAGTGATGGATATGAAAATAAATTCTGTCGATGCAGGATGTGAACGACACTCGCCCGGCTGATTCCACATTCCTTGGCAATAACTCTCGTACCACTGTGTGGACTCCAGAACAGTTTCTTCGTGTTATTTCTCAGTTGTAGTCTTCTTCCTTGTTCTCTTTTTGACGTTCGAACAGCCTGTCCTCAGTGGCGTCTTAATAATTCTGGAAATTTCCAGGTGCGTCGGGCATTGGCGATCCGGATAGAACGCCCTATAACTCTGTATTATTTCTACGACGTTTCGTTTTCATTCCCCATATAAAATTAATATTTCCAATCTCTCCTCATTGGTGTAAATTTCTGCACGCAACGAATGTTGAAGCAGAAATGAGCGGCCTGCAGTGCAAACACCTAAAAGGGAAAATATGTTGAAAATGGCTCAAAAGGCTCTAAGCGTTATGGTCATCAGTCCCCTAGACTTAGAACTACTTAAACCTAACTAATCTAAGGACATCACACACATCCATGCCCGAGGCAGCATTCGAACCTGCGACCGTAGCAACAGCGTGGCTCCAGACCTCTTTTTTGTTCTCATTTTGTTCGATGTAGTTCGTTGGATTTGTTCGTCGTGGATGTCCCAGGACACCAGTTCAAGTTCAATGCTGAGCCGTTGACTCAGTTTTTTTATTACAGAGGGCAGCTAACCCTCTAACCGAACACGCTGAGCTTGACATTCTGACACAGCGTAGCACGAAAGCTCTGCTTGGCGGTGTTTGCACCGCTAATGCGGGCTCCAGCCACCATCTTCGCAAATTCTGGGATATTTCAACGTTAACATTAAGAAATGCTATACCACTGTAACTGTCTTCTCAAGAGCTATCGAATGCAGTTATAAGAAGTATACGGTTCCGTTAGGAAAATCCTTTCTTAAATATTGAGAGGCACCCATATGCCTTGCTCATACTGTGGTATCAAGCAGTCAGGCCTCTAAGATGAGTGGTCTGCCAAGCACGTGGATTTATTCTTATTTATCGAGTAACATCAATGACTGATTATGAGCTCTAGTACCCACAATTAAACTACAAATTATTCTCCTGTTTGAATATTACGCAACGGAAACGGATAACACACTCCTGACTATTAGTAATTTACACAACTCCGATTGTTGACTACGCTCTGGCATTACATTTTCTTTCTTACCCAACGGCTTTGACCAACACGTGGCCATCGCACTGTGAATGGCGCACACATTATAAATTCTGAATATCATGACTACACATTATTCGAAGAATAAGACCACCAACCTTTTTCTTTTCAATTTTTATTCCGTTAAATTCTGTTACGTTCAAATGGTTGAAATGGCTATGAGCACTATAGGACTTAACATCTATGGTCATCAGTCCCCTAAAACTTATAACTACTTAAACCTAACTAACCTAAGGACATCACACACATCCATGCCCGAGGCAGGATTCGAACCTGCGACCGTAGCAGTCGCGCGGCTTCGGACTGAGCGCCTAGAACCGCTAGACCACCGCGGGCGGCAAATTCTGTTACGATTCAAAGATAACCTAAACACACCATTACATTTTATACAACAATTATACATGAAAAACTCCGCCCAGTGGGCATGGCTTTACATTGGTGATTCTCTATCTTATGGTCTCGTAATTATTTAACGCTACAGTGCACTCTCTGGATAGGATGGTGGATCTTTTGACATATCTCACACTTCGACTCTCACACCCATCATCACGAAAATTTCCTCCATACCAAGCGGTACAAAAAGGAACATGTATGACCCACTGCCTCTGAACCTATCTTGCTACTCTCCCATACAAACCACACATACTTAAATTACATGAAATACATCAGACTAGCAACATACAATACATCACAAAGAATAGTCACAACGTTAGCATCACTTCACTTTCAGCTTTCCCACGTCAATTAGTATTCTTCCCAGTTTCACACGACACGGCCCCACTTCGTAACTTTTCTTTCCTACTACGAACTCTGGAGGATATATGCACGTCTTCCTGTGCAATGCAAGCCAAGTGGCGTTGCTGGATAGACGGCTGATTCACCTTGCTTCACTCTCAGAGTATTAGAGTTTGAATGTAGCATCACACGGAAACATAACACACAAAGGTAATATTAAGATCATATTCGTCACACAAGCGAGTGCTCAAATGATACCTTGGACGAGTACTTCTCTTTATGCTTTGTCTCATACACAGATTGAGTCTCACACAGTACTCACCACGTGGAAGTGCTCGTCTCTAATTTCAAGTCCTGCACACGCCATTTCTTAAATATTTCCAACTTACAGTACACACGCCAGTAATTCAGCTTAACTTTAACACTCGGAAGTATTTCAACTTAGTACTAGCACTCGCAAGTATTTCAACTCATTGCTACACGTGGTTTCATTGTGACCGTTGGTCACTTCCGAAGATTACTACGATCCCCTTAATATTACCTGCCTGACATTTAATTCTCCCCCCAAAAGTTCCTGAAATAGAGAAATAATTATTCCAAACTACTCTTAAGTATTCCACATGCATACCATTCTCTCCACTCTTTTCTCTTTACGGAGCACACCTAAGACAGGTCTTACCAACACAAGATCCAGCGCCAGGGTGCTGAAACATGGCCGTTCTTCAGGTCAGCTCGCACCTCTGTCGAGGTGGGGGAGCACCTTGCTACCGTATTGGTGAGCCACATCTCAGGCGCTCGAAGCTCAGGTAAATTTCATCTCTTTGGTTCCACCAAAGCTGACGTCCGCCCCAGTAGCTGAGTGGTCAGCGTGACGGATTGCCGTCCTCTGGGCCCGGGTTCGATTCCCGGCTGGGTCGGAGATTTTCTCCGCTCAGGGACTGGGTGTTGTGTTGTGTTCATCATCATTTCATCCCCATCCGGCGTGCAGGTCGCCCAATGTGGCGCCGAATGTAATAAGACCTGCGATATGGCGGCCGGACCTGCCCCGCGAGGGGCCTCCCGGCCAATGACGCCAAACGCTCATCATCATCATCACCAAAGCTGACCAAAGGACCGTCTCAAAGACGATCATATATTGCACATTCACTATCTGCGGTTAGCAGACGACCATACATTCATTCATTTCACAGATCTCATCAAATTGGATGTAGGGATTTATTTTGTGGGAGTGCACATGTGATCAATTAAATAAATAAATTGTCCTTCGTTCCTACACTGGTATCTGGCTTCGGTGTATTAAGTGAAATTGAGTTATTATTACAAAAAATATGTTGTTCTGACAAGAATAACGAAGAATGTTGTACCTATTTTCAATGACGGGCGGTACTGTACCCTTCCAATATTTCCTTTGATACCTAAGCTAAAAACATTAACCAAACAAAAAACATACGGGCCCCTCGACGCTCTAACATTAGCCGAAAACCGCGTTTCGATGTGTGCCGTAGTTCAAGAAATAAAAGTCTTACGTGATTCACCCAATCCAATACTTTGAAGATGCAACTAATTTCCAAATAAAGCAAATGGATTTCCAAAGCGTGTTCATCATACATTGGCGAAAATCACAGGGGTTTGATTGTTGTCACTGCCTGCTACATAGTGACCGCAGTGTCCGATAAGTTGTACGATCGTACCAGTCTTTGTCCAAGGGAAAGTGGAAGTTCAACCGAGAAAGCAGCATCACAGCTGTTGCTGTCCTGTAAGCAGGAAAGCAATTTTTCGGTGAATTTAGTGCCACTGCACACGTCGGCAAGAGAAAAGTCTGTGTGGTAATGTATCAGGTTGATGAAATGTGTCGCAAAGACCAGCCGGACGAAGACCAATGCGATGGAGGCGTTAGTTGGTCGGGATCAGATTGTGATTGATCCAATAACACGATAAGGGGACATCTATCGGGAAGACAGGAAGACCCACGTAAAACCACACGGTTTTCCAGGATATCAACGAGGCGGGCATTTCAACGGGGGAGAGGGATGATTGTAATCCCCAACTGGGAATCAAATATGTGGTGGTAAGGTGTATCACTAACTCCAAGAACATTTATTATAATATAAAATTCACGTAGTTGCCGCAATTTAGTGTCGATCCGGCCAACATCTGCAGGGGGAGTCAGAATGGCCAGTAGAAGACACGTAAATAAACAAGATATAATGGAATGAGTAGCTCGAGCACATGTGAAAATGTTACGCTGTATAAATAGTATTAAAGTTTTTACTTTGATATCGGCAAGTCCCAACCCTCCAAGGGACCTGGACCTCGTCACCATTTCAAACCAGAGTCAAAAAATTTGACTTTTCCGTAGGAAACGACCTGATAATTGAATCAATTTGCCCGCCGACACCGTAGGGGGTGGGAATATTTGTGCAACATAATACACGTCACTGAAGATGCAGGTATCTACGAACTGTACTTTGTGAAGAAGGCTAAGGGAATGGCGCTTGTGTTGACGAATTGCCCTTTGAATTCGATCCATCACCTCCCGTCAAATGAGTGGAACCATTTTCATCGGGCAGCGCTCCATGGCAATACTCAGTGATTTGTGGGGAGCAGCCACTATGCCCAAAGAATGAAAATTCCGGGCCCCAGAGAGAGAACAAAAGGAATCCGATATGTCATCGATACGACGATGCAATACCATAACATCATCCGAGTACGCTCGCAATGAAAAGGTTTGTCCCAATATCAGCAATACGGCAAAACAGAGGTGGTACAGATAAGGCAAAAAGCAACATGAAGAGGCGGCTCCGCTGCGGTAAGCCTCTACGGATTGTAATCTGGGGAATAGTATGTCGATTTACCACGACAGACGCTTGAATATCTGTAAAAGACTGGATAATACCTGACACGCAGTCTGATTGAGACAGGTCGCCTCGAGCACCTGCATGAAGAAACTGTGACTGCCCCGGCCAAATGCCTTATTAAAATCAATAAAAAGCAAGGCTTCAGAAGCAGCTGCAGCCACCGAGACGACGTCCCGGCGTTTTAGTAAAGAAGTCAGAATCGTGCACCCAGGCACACAGCTTTGATGAACCGCAAAAAATTTTTCTAGCAATATCGACAAACGACTATTAATCGCCCGAGCGAGTCTTCTAATCGAAATTAAGGAGCGTCATCGGTTGCAACTGATCAGTGTCTAGACGTCTGGTGGCCTTCGGAATTATAGCGATTTTACCAATCTTGAAACTAGCAGGAATAAACCCTCAAGTTATCGCCCTATATACCAGTGAAGTTGGGGATCAGCTAATTGAAACTATAAGCAAAGACAGACAAGAGTCCTGGAAACATACGTTGGAGAGTCTTGACATGAAGCACAGTAGCAGAAGAGCTTGGAACCTCATAAAGCGATTGTCCAGCGACCCGGCAGCCCCCAAGGATCAGGTTTCCGTTAACAGCTAACCAAATCGCACATCAGCTCCTTTTGAATGGTAAACCAACCAGGAACAGTAAGACTGCCACCTCATATAAGAGGCCACAAGTGACTGAAATACCACCTGAGCCATACTTCACTTCAATAGATCTGGAAGCTGCTATCAGTTCCTTGAAACCCAGGAAGGCCGCGGGTCCCGACGACGTCATTAATGAATTTATACAGAACCTAGGGCCCATAGCTAAGGAATGGCTTTTAGAACTCTATAATCTCTGCTGGTCAAACAAGACGATACCTAAGCTATGGTTGAAGGCCAAGGTAGTAGCTATCCCAAAGCCAGGTAAACCAAGAGATGATGCAAAGAACTATCGTCCAATATTGCTGCTGTGCTGCCCTTTCAAGCTATATGAACGTCTTATCTTGAATAAAATAGCACCACAACTAGAAAGGCAAATCATTCCACAACAAGCAGGATTCAGACCAGGTAAATCTTGCACTGGCCAGGTCCTCTGCCTAACACAATACATAGAGGACGGTTTTGAGAAGGGAGAAAAAACTGGCGTGGTGTCTGTCGACTTATCAGCAGCTTACGACACGATAAACCACAAAATCCTCCTGGGAAAAATTTTCAAAATGACGGGAAACTACCACCTTACTGAAATTGTGAGATCACTGATCTCCAACAGAAGATACTATGTGGAATTTCAAGAACAAAGAAGTCGCTGGAGGAACCAGAAGAACGGGCTCCCACAAGGTAGTGTTTTGTCCCCCCTACTTTTTAATCTGTATACAAATGACCAACCAGTTGGACCGACGACAAGAAGCTTTATCTATGCTGATGATGTAGCCATTGCATGCCAATCTAGATTAATCAAACAGATTGAGAGAAACCTAACAGATGCCTTAGAAGAACTAATTGAATATTACAACGGGAACCAGCTTCGACCTAACCCAGCAAAGACGCAGACTTGTTTATTTCATCTAAACAACAAGGAAGCACACAGGGAATTACAATTGGAATGGAACTCAGTTAAACTTCAACACTGCCCAAACCCAGTTTATCTTGGAGTCACGTTAGATCGAACATTGTCTTACAAGAAACACGTAGAGAAAACTAGAGCGAAAGTCAACACACGGAACGGCATAATACGTAAACTTACCAACTCACACTGGGGAGCAAACCCTGAAATTCTACGTGCATCATCCCTGGCATTGTGCTTTGCTCCAGCTGAATATGCATGCCCCGTCTGGAGAAGATCGGCACATGCTCAGAAGCTAGACGCAGCACTGAATGCCTCATGTCGATTAATCACGGGATGCCTGAAGCCTACAAACCGTGATCTCCTTTATATGTGTTCTGGAATAGCCCCCCCCCCCCCCCCCCACACACACACAGATCAGACGGCAAACGTTGGCGATGGCCGAACGAGGCAGGCAGTGCGAAGATAGAAGACATCCCCTGTACGCACATCAGCCAGCGGAGGCAAGACTTAAATCTAGGAAAGACTTCATAAAAGTTGAACGTCCACTAACCGAAAGTCAGTCTACAACTAGAGAATCAATGTGGAAACAGAAATTGGATAAAGGCAGTCTGAAAAGTTGGAACATTAAAGAAAAACTTCCTGCTGGATGACAATTGGAATGGAGAGTCTGGAAGAGCCTAAATAGACTTAGATGTCAAATGGGAAGATCACAGGATAACCTGATCAAGTGGGGATACGCCGAAGAAGAGCCCTGCCAATGTGGAGGAAAACAAACCATGACACACCTGCTGACCTGTCCATCTTTGCTGCCCCATGCGCTTTCCAAGACCTGTGGTTGGGCAACGACACTGCAGTGAAGTGTGCCGAACACTGGAGAAAGATATGAGCCTTGCTTTAGACAATAATGACGACTTACAATATGTGAAGATCATGAATGTATATATGAATGAATAACTATCATTTACTTGTATTTGTAATCTAGTATATATAGCGTATTAATTAATTACAGATGTAGCTCAGAGACGATTAAATAAATACCAGTGAAGTGATGGTATCACCTATAAGAGGCCAGAAACGTTCATAAAATTCATTAAGAATACCGTCGAGCCCCGGAGATTTTTGCAGTGATGAACCAACAATAAGAGAATGTATGTCACCTCGAGTGAAGTCACTCCGAAATCCATCATTTAATGCAGGAGTAACGTCACAATTCAGGAGAGGAGTAAACGCATCAGGAAAAACAGCATCAGTAGCACGGAAGCTATTAAGTTCGGTAAAGTAATTGTACATTGCTATGTAAATGTGACGATGGGACATCAGTACGTGACTACAGATGTGAGCGAGGGACGCGATACATGCTCCCTTTCGACGCTCCCGAAACAGGATAAGGTGAAAATTATAAGGAGATAAATTTAGCCTGAAGTAATGAGCGGGCTTCTGATAGCACCGTGAGTTCTTCCATTTGTTTTCTCTTTAACTGAAGAAGCTTCGCCTTAACATGGCGGAAATCCATAATCTGTAAGGGAGCTTGTCTGGAACATTCATACATTTGTCGTTAGAAGGAATAATAAAATTCCTAGGTCTGACTAGGGCAGTAACGCCTTCCGGAGCAAGGTTTTTGCATGCCCATAAGAGAAGGACTTCGGTCCTGGGAACACCGTCTACAGGGCCAAACGTCTGGAATGATAATCTTGAGGGAAGGGTCCTTTAAGAAATATGTTTTCAACATCCAGGGGAGGCAATACAGTTTTACTGGCTACAGTTGCGGCACAGTGGCCAGTGAAACTTCTGCCACTAACAGTTGCCGACATAAAAAATCAGAAAGATAAAGACTATCGAATTTACTGCTGGAACTAATAAAATGCGTATACCTGACAAGAGTGGGATGGTGGCAGATCCATGCATCGCGTATCTACTAAGGGCACCAAATCGTCTTGTTCCTTACTAAAATTAAAATTGGGATCTGATCCACACGCGAAATACAATTAAAATTTCCGCCTAAAAGAAGTCTCTGCGGAGTTCTAAGAAATAAAAGATCTGTGGAACAACCAGATCCTGAAGGAGCATGAAGATGAATTAAAGTAAGGCCACAAAAAGTGCAGCCTATCCCTCGGTCGTTATCAAGAACTTCGAAATAGGTCATTTGTATCCACTCTCTGTAATATAACACAATACCTGTAGATAGAGGCAACCTGAATGTTAAGTGCTGGATCCCGTTCTTCCACCGTCTTTACTTTTTTTTTCCTTTTTTCGCGACACCACTCGTTCAGTTTGAAAGCGCTGTTTATTGCGGATTTGTGGGAAAGAACAGCCACATGCGGCAAGAGGGGGGCGGGGAGGAGGGTGGCGGCCATGTGGAAATTCAGTATGAGGCGTAGAGGACACACACTCCTCCTCCACAGGTGGGCGGTGAGGTTTCTGAGAATCAGTGGAAAAGAAAGCTGACGGTTTGTCTTTTACCGTCACCACGTATTCTACTGGCACACTTTAACCGATAAGTGGCTGCTTGTGGCATGCTATTCCCATCCGGAGACGTGAAAGAAGGGGGGGAATATAGAAGAAAGGTGGGAATACCTCACAGACTCAGATATGCCTGGCAAGTTCCGTCTGTATAGTACACATCTCCGGAACAGTCTCATCCTCATGCGACATCAAAATGTCGGTCTCGGTCTCGAGAGAAGTATCGGTGGGGATGCTGAATAGTTTCGAATCTTGAACGGCAGCTGGTACGCTTTCGTCTGGTGTTAACTATGTGATGGGGGAGGCATCCTCCAACGAAATATTTTCCGTAAAGGTATTGCATCGGTCTACACTTGCTCTGAAGTGCTACAATGGCAAAGCCTTACTTGAGGTTAACGGCGAAAATGCACTAAGGTCATCCACCAAAGACTCGCGTTGCGCCTCACGAACTTGAGTAGGAACAGCGGCTGTGAGGTGGGAAAGAAAATCCGTTGAAGTAAGACTTTTATGATGTTCATGAGTGGATTTTGAGACACTGACACGACACGGGCTATTTGTCCCTGAGGTGACACTCTCATTACATCTGAAACAGGTCCCTACTTATCATATGTAAATTATATGTACACACCTGCAAACGAGAGGGATATTTCGTTATACCACCGTGTCCATGGGTCGAACTCCAAAAAAAAATGGCTCTGAGCACTATGGGACTTAACTTCTAAGGTCATCAGTCCCCTAGAACTTAGAACTACTTAAACCTAACTAGCCTAAGGACATCACACACATCCATGCCCGAGGCAGGATTCGAACCTGCGACCGTAGCGATCGCGCGGTTCCAGACTGTAGCGCCTTTAACCGCTTGGCCACCACGGCCGGCTCGAACTCCAACATAAACTCGTAAATGTTGTTGATCGGGCCACCGTTAAATTCCGTATGTCCCCAAATGGAAGCAGGACGGTCTTGAGAAAACTGTCATCAACTTCTGAGAGAAGGTTCAACGGCCTGACATCCTTATAGTCCACCTCCGCTTTCAACATAAAAACCAAACTACTAGCACCTTCATTATGAGTGAAAGGGACTTGTTGTCCATGTTTTAGGAGGGTCCTGTCAACCTGAATCGGATCCATAAAGTTGATATTAAACACATGCGACTCATACTGATGTAAGCCGTGTGAACCTGTTATAGAGTTAAGTTGATCGTACCTACAAGCCAGTCACAAATTTCTAACGAACCTTGGTGCACATGTCGCATGGACTTGCCAAAACTGGAAGTGACGGTACTTGTACGTTGAAAAGTTCCTCTGTCCCCTGGATGACATCACAGTGCAAGGCAATGCCGCGTCAAAATTGATTCACAAACGCGAGACGCCGAGAGACAAACAATAACGCGATGCACACAAGAGCTATCTATCACAACAGTGAAGGAAAACAAGGCGGCCCCGTGGCGCTGCCGAAGAGATGGAAACAGGCAGAAACTACTCACCCAAAACGGAAGCAGGAACACCTCTAGACCAGGGGGCTCATGTTAACATTTTACTTTATGTTTAACTTTAGACGACGATAAATTGTTTTAACATAGATGGCAATGTTGGTATTGTGTGCCCACTTGGTGATGGCAGTACGAAGAATCGGTCTATGAAATGCAGCAAAAGTGGGGATCGTCTTGAAGACGAATTATACACTGTACAATCTTACAAGTGTATTTGGTTTAATGAAAGTGTCGTTCTTGTAATGCGCTGTTCAATATTTTGATTGCAAAATATACTACAAACTGTATTACAAACACAATTTTTTGTGTAAGGTTCCAAAAACACATTACCTTTGCTTATGTCATGCATAATACCTCAAAAAATCCCGAAAGACATGTCATGGTGGTCAGAAAGTTTGAAGTCGATAAAAAGAAATAGTGTCAGTAAAGTTAAAAAATTGCTGTCGCATTATACCACTACTTCCTGTATGACTGAGCTGCTACTAACTAAACATGACCTCGATACGCCCCGGTGGTGCCATCTCTCGGACTTTGCACGGACGTTTCAAACGCCCCTCGTATTAAATATTAGCAACAGACCATTAATTTATGAAAATTAGAAATAGAACTTTTATGTATTAACGTTTAGAAGCTTTACTCAGTATACAGTATTTGTATCTAGAATATACAGGGTGTTTCAAAAATGACCGGTATATTTGAAACAGCAATAAAAACTAAACGAGCAGCGATAGAAATACACCGTTTGTTGCAATATGCTTGGGACAACAGTACATTTTCAGGCAGACAAACTTTCGAAATTACAGTAGTTACAATTTTCAACAACAGATGGCGCTGCGGTCTGGGAAACTCTATAGTACGATATTTTCCACATATCCACCATGCGTAGCAATAATATGGCGTAGTCTCTGAATGAAATTACCCGAAACCTTTGACAACGTGTCTGGCGGAATGGCTTCACACGCAGATGAGATGTACTGCTTCAGCTGTTCAATTGTTTCTGGATTCTGGCGGTACACCTGGTCTTTCAAGTGTCCCCACAGGAAGAAGTCACAGGGGTTCATGTCTGGCGAATAGGGAGGCCAATCCACGCCGCCTCCTGTATGTTTCGGATAGCCCAAAGCAATCACACGATCATCGAAATATTCATTCAAGAAATTAAAGACGTCGGCCGTGCGATGTGGCCGGGCACCATCTTGCATAAACCACGAGGTGTTCGCAGTGTCGTCTAAGGCAGTTTGTACCGCCACAAATTCACGAAGAATGTCCAGATAGCGTGATGCAGTAATCGTTTCGGATCTGAAAAATGGGCCAATGATTTCTTTGGAAGAAATGGCGGCCCAGACCAGTACTTTTTGAGGATGCAGGGACGATGGGACTGCAACATGGGGCTTTTCGGTTCCCCATATGCGCCAGTTCTGTTTATTGACGAAGCCGTCCAGGTAAAAATAAGCTTCGTCAGTAAACCACATGCATATCGCCGTCATCAATCCTGTGCACTATATCGTTAGCGAATGTCTCTCGTGCAGCAATGGTAGCGGCGCTGAGGGGTTGCCGCGTTTGAATTTTGTATGGATAGAGGTGTAAACTCTGGCGCATGAGACGATACGTGGACGTTGGCGTCATTTGGACCGCAGCTGCAACACGGCGAACGGAAACCCGAGGCCCCTGTTGGATCACCTGCTGCACTAGCTGCGCGTTGCCCTCTGTGGTTGCCGTACACGGTCGCCCTACCTTTCCAGCACGTTCATCCGTCACGTTCCCAGTCCGTTGAAATTTTTCAAACAGATCCTTTATTGTATCGCTTTTCGGTCCTTTGGTTACATTAAACCTCCGTTGAAAACTTCGTCTTGTTGCAACAACACTGTGTTCTAGGCGGTGGAATTCCAATACCAGAAAAATCCTCTGTTCTAAGGAATAAACCATGTTGTCTACAGCACACTTGCACGTTGGAACAGCACACGCTTACAGCAGAAAGACGACGTACAGAATGGCGCACCCACAGACTGCGGTGTCTTCTATATCTTTCACATCACTTGCAGCGCCATCTGTTGTTGAAAATTGTAACTACTGTAATTTCGAAAGTTTGTCCGCCTGAAAATGTACTGTTGTCCCAAGCATATTGCAACAAACGGTGTATTTCTATCGCTGCTCGTTTAGTTTTTATTGCCGTTTCGAATATACCGGTCATTTTTGAAACACCCTGTAGTAATGAAACAGGTAGGAAATTAATACAAAATAACGTCCATTTCAGAGAAAGTAAAATAAAAACGGAAGATGTATCATCAGCCATCGTTTTAGATGTCTTCATCAACGTCACAACCATCGGGTCAAAACATTGCACAGTATTGCAGGCATAAATATTGACCACACCCTTTGCACTTGTACTGAGTGGGTCTTGTACTCTTGTTCGCCCAACATATTTGGCATCGCTTTCGCGTTTTGGCGCCCTCGGCAGGTGTGCTACTGAGTGCAGCAGGTGTTTCATTTTGGGGAAGAAGTTCCCGAAGCCGGAATGAAATGGTCCGAGGCAAGCGGGGCAGCAGCGAACGCTTTAGCATCTAGCCTCTTATTAGTTCTTTTCCCTGATTACGGAGGGAGATTCGACTGGCCGGCACTACGATTCCGTTTCCTAGACATATGATCTGGCTCTTTACGTCAGCAACATTCAACATCGCGTAAAAAATAACCATTGGCCAACGTCTTGTGCATCTTTCAACATTGTACACAGAACACATTTTATCGACCACGTCTACACCTATTTTATGGCCATTATAACAGGTAATCACTTCCGGTTTCTTTTCGTCCCAAGTTGCTTCGTCAATCGCTCCATCCATGTGCGTGCTGGAAATCACAATGACGTTTTTCTTGTTATTTTTATTTTGAGGCACATACGACACCATAGTGACCTCTTTGCGGAATGCAAACACACTAGAAAACGATTCTGTCTTTTTTATCTCTTTCAATTCATTGGGAATTTGCCATTTGTTCTTTTGAGTGTTCACACGTAGGACAGGTTATATTTCGTGGACAAGTCGTGAGGAAGAGTGATGTCGCTGAGCCAGTTGTCAGCACTGATATTTCGGCCAGAGTTCGCTAGAGGAGTAACCAGACGTTCAACCACGTCTACGAGTTTGTTGCAAATTGGAAAGGACAGTCGGGTTGCCTTCCTGCATAAATCTCCACGTTCCATGTATAATATACACCTAAGTCTACTGCAGCTAGTATCTTCAACCCACATTTTGCGGGCTTGGACGGTATATACTGGACGAAATTACACGTGCCTCTGAAGGCCTCTAAGTTTTCGTGTATTGTAACATCTCCTTCACAATAACATTGTTGTCAGTTCAATACAAACTTATGAAAAATGTCCCGAATAGGGGCAAGGCGATCTAAGGCTTTTCGCTGTCCTCTTGTTTCTCTGTTGTCAAACCTCAGAACCTGAAGTAAGAAACGGAACCGCACGAGAGTCATAGTGATTCAGAAAAAGTCAATCCCGAATCCGCCGTTAGCACATAAATCCTCGACGTTTAGTTTCCAAGCTTTGAAAGTCCACCAATATACAGAAGCCCAATAAATGCTTTCAACTCTGATGAATGGGTTTGACGTCTCTTTCCCGTGAATAATGATCTTTCACGGAAACGATATATTGCTTTGTGGAACGTACAATGATGTCCAACATGTTGCCATCAAATAAACATGCCCACGTGTCTAAAATTGTGTATATGTCCTGAGCTCTACCGATCGGGCCCGGGATTTTCCTAAGTAGGTTATGTTCCCCCTTTTCGACGAACGATAATGCATTTTTTTTTTTTTTTCAGGAAATGGAGTCGATGGCTTGCTTGCTCTTCTTTTTATGGCAAACATAGAATTCATCGTCCTCTTGGCCCTCAGATGAAACATTCGTGTCGCTTTGCTCCGTTTCGAAACTGTTCTGACATTTGTCGATTATTTCCTACGCATCCATGTCGCAGTCATCTTCTGGTAAGTCGCACACTGCGTGGCGTTGGCTTGGTACCAGGCCTGAAGGACCTGATGGGGAACCCGAAAAACTCTAAATGTCATTAGGACTCATGTCACATCCATCAAACAGGAGTTCGGGTACGTTCTCGATATCAGAAGGGTTAGCCGGCCAGGGTGGCCGAGCGGTTCTAGGCCCTACAGTCTGGAACCGCGTGGTCGCTACGGTCGTAGGTTCGAATCCTGCCTCGGGCATGGATGTGTGTCATGTCCTTAGGTTAGTTAGGCTGAAGTAGTTCTAAGTTCTAGGGGACTGATGACCTCAGATGTTAAGTCCCATAGTGCTCAGAGCCATTTGAACCATTTGAATCAGAAGGATTATTGAGATCATATTTTGATCCAGTGTCCATATGAACCTGTAAAAAGTCGACGACAGTATACTATCATCCAGAAACATTCATAGATAGCCGTAAAGACAGTACGTATTCCCCCCCCCCCCCCACTTTCCCTCCCTCCACCGACTTTTCACTCATATTCGGTTATGTTTAGCGCTTCTTGTTATTGCTACGCGCTCTTAACTATACTGTAAGTGCGATTACTTGGCTTCTGTAGTTTATTTCCTCTGTTCCTTGCAGACATCAGTTCCTTCCTGCTGCATAACGTATGTTCACTTCATATTATTAACGACTTACTATATAAATGTAAATGCAAAGACATACAATACTTGCATGCTGATATCTGTGATACTTCTATATTTACTGTGTGTTCTATGTCTCTTCTATATTTATTGTGTGTTCTCTGTCTACTTTCTTCATTTCAAGGGCTAGTGTTAGTCTTGTTTACGTGCTTTGGACCCACTTTATAGATATGACATGTTAATGGTCTAATAAATAAGTGAATATCTCATAATTTTATATCAATGAACATACAGTATATTTTAAAATTATTCAACTTTTTTTAAAATGTCTCTTACTATTTGCATGTCCCAGCTTTTACCTCTTTACTTGACAACGGCGTAAAGCCGAAATTTAGATGTACAGAGGATAAATACAGTAATACACAGTCATTTGGCAATTTATTCTCTCAAAAAATATTGCACGATTGTGGCTCAACACCATGGAAAACTTTTTGAACACAGTTAGATTTATGTTCACGTTTCTAACAGGAAATTGGCAAAGCGAATACTTGCGCAATGCCAGGTTTGTCAGCGAGTGTAATATAAGGCTTTTGGTTACAATAAGGTCGCAGTGTCCCACTAAGGAAGCATGTCTAGGGTGTGTTTGTTTTAAAAAATGGCTGTGCAGTAGCTTTCGCACTGTTTGAAATTGTTACACGATTGGGACTCGAACCCGGAACCGTGCCCTTCGCGGACAGTGCAAGGAAAGATTCACGGTACTTTTTGATCAACAGGATAGTATAACGTAAATAATGCAAAATCTGAAGTAGCTGACACTTTAAGAAATTCTCTAATATCTAGCTACTATCTCCTTTGCTTCTAAAATTCGGAGCCGCACGCTGGCACACCACGACACGTCTCGATTACCTACAAAGGTGCGATGCGGCCTTGGTGGGATGATAGCTGGAGATGTCCTCGGCGCGAGAAGCTGCTCTTCCCAGGACGGCACTATCACGCCCCTGGCGGCAGGCGCTGAAAGCGCGACCGTGTCTCGCTAGTTAGTGGCAATTAGCCATCTAGCGGCGCGCCGGCGCACTAGCGCCCCGCCCACCCGGCGGCCATTAGCAGCGGCGGCGCCTTTGATGTCGGCGGCGCTCGCGGCGCTGCTCGGCGGTGGTCGGCCGCATCCGCCGCCGGGCGCCGACGCACCACGCGGCGCCAGCGAAGCGGCGTATCTCAGCCCTGCAACATAACGGCGCCGCGTCCGGCGCTCTTTAAGCCATCACTAGCGAGCGTTTTCCTCCTAAATCATTACACGGACTAACTGCTTTATTGCTGCTGTTATTAACTGCTTACAGCTGTAGTCGTGGCTTCCGCCTTCTTATGCAGGACGTAGTTCTTCCTTCCACCTTCTCCCAAACGGCTTTTGATACTTCCGTCCCAATAGCAGTGAATCTCGATTTTAAGCAAATTGCTTTGACTGACTGTTCCGTCCGTTCTTGGTAGAATGTTTTATACATTATGAATGAATCACACACAACAATGGTGTAATATTCCACATTATTTATTATTTGTTATTCGAACCGGTTTTCGGCTGTTACGCCGTCATTAGGTACAAAGAGAAGCATGTGGTGCAGTGAAAATTTGTTGCATCAAAGATTTAAAACTAATGTATCTACAGAATATCTCCATTTCCAGAGATGGAAAATGTTAGAATCAGGAATACAACAGCGTAAATGCGATGAAAGCTTATTTAACTAAGATTTATCTTAGTTATGGGATGTAACATCAATTTACACTGAAATAATAACAATAAATCTTAGTTAAATAATCTCACATCTCATTTGCACTGAAATAATCGCTCTTGTTTTATTCGTAATTGTAACATTAACATTTTTTATCTCTGGAAGTTGAGATACTCTGTAAATGCACCAGTTCAAAATCTCTGATCCAACAGAAGTTTGCTGCACCACTTTACTGCCTTTGTATTTGACGATGGCGTAACAGCCGAAAACTGGTTCGTGTTAACAGATTATAAATATTGTAGAATATTACACTAGTGTTGCCTGTTTCATTCATAATTTATACAGTATCTTAAAACTGTGTTTCTAAAAGTTCCGTAGAACGTAGCTTTATAAAATTAGATAATTGGTGCACCAAAACAATCTATTGCATTCTCCGGAGGTGTTTAACCATTTTTCTATGGGCTGTAATCTGTTGACTACCCAAAAATATCAACGCGTTTAACACCGTGGAACTGTTTTTTGTGGAGTCTTACTAAGAATTTGATGAATTACTAACCTATGGAGGCAGTTGGGCAATATCGAAGCTAGCGTTTCTGCGGTTTTCAGAACTGTTAGTCAAATGCCAAGAATCTCTTGCAGGGTCTCCCAGTCCCCTCAAAACAGATACAAGCTAAAGGTGGATTGGATAAGCTTACATGTCTCCGGAATGTTCCTTTACTTCTTACCTTAAGTTCGGGTTTTCGCTCGACAACTATCCTACGCGTCAGTTCAACATATCTGTCCAATCTGTCCAGCCTACAAACTACAACAGCGTAGCTATTTTCTAACACTGAGTACAATTTATTAAAAAGTAGGCTATAATTTGAGTGTGGTGTGAAACGTTCGTTTCCGCTTAATGCTGTTGGCCATGTTGCTGTCTTTGTTTGTGCAAGCAACTTCGCGAATGCCAACTTGGCAGAGAAACAACACTGCTTCCAACATTATCGTAGAAATAAAAAGCATTTTGTTTCTGAAGTATTGTAAAACATTGCCGTTTTTTCTTAACAGCCAGCACTTGTCTGGTACAGACAGCCTAGTAATGCCGTTCTGACGCAGCTTACGCAATAGTTTTATTTCTGATCGCTCTACGCATGATTTCCTTTATCGATGATGCATCATCTCTCTCTCTCTCTCTCTCTCTCTCTCTCTCTCTCTCTCTCTCTCTGTGTGTGTGTGTGTGTGTGTGTGTGTGTGTGTGTGTGTGTAGATTTATACAGGCAAGTGACGGAGAGGGAAAAGTCTTTTCTTTCCTTCTATTCGCTGCTTTGTTTGCAAACTTCATTTTAACGCGAGTAATACGCATCTCGTAACACAGATTTGTATGTTCGTTAATGCCTATTTACATTTTGACATTTGTCTCTTTATATCGTATATCGTATCTTTATAACGTATATCGTATATTTCGACATGAAAAAGCGTATTAATGTTTTTTCTGTGATTTATTCAACGTTAAAAAATATACCCACAAATAAGAAAATGTTATCATTGATTCGATTATGCTGTGTTCGCTGTCTGTCTCGCATCGTTTCTTCTACCGTGGCTTCTTGGGTTGTTTTAAATATTCTTTCTGTCTTCCTTTTATTTACTTGCATTTCTTCGATGATGAGTGTAAACGTTCGTTATGTGTCAGTTAACTTTGCAGTTCATGCATTCACTTTATTTGGTCTATTGTTCTTAACCTACACTACATATTTAACCTCCCAACGTATTCTATTTCCACTTCCACTTAGGATTCGTGCAGAAGTTGGTCGCAGTATCTTGATTCTGTCTCTCGGCACCCTTCTAAAGTTTATATACGCTCATTCTAACATGACCGTACGAATTTGGTGACAACTTAAAACTCTAATTTTTTTTTACAGATTATATTATTCACTCTACGAAGGAGTATCAGCTGTTAAGAAATTTCTTGGCAGAATAAAACTGTGTGCCAGACCCGATCTTTCTTTCCTTTTCAATTTAATGTGTCTTTTTTTAATTTTCACTACTGATTTTTGTACAGTTTGTGTCAACCGCATATTGTTCGCCACTCTCGAACATTTTCTCGGTACAGACACTCATTATACAAACTATACGCCGTGTACGTCTCATTTCCAGCAGGGATAAGCTTATAATATGTCCCCAGATAAACTCTACAAAAAAATAACCTAGTAGCAGGACAAAACTACTGCAGTCTTCGGCATCACTATATTGACATATTATAAAAGCGACGATCTCATCCCTTCATGAACGCCAAAGGGTTTACAGTAACTAAATTATATCTATTGTTTTCATTGGAAATGCAGCTGGATTTCGACTTATTTAGTTCTAAATTTTAAGCCTATCTTTCTGCACAGACTTAATACTTATCCCTTTCTGGAAGGGACATGAGGTACCAATAATCGTGTGTCACGTCTGAAACTCATAATCTACGGGAGCGGCACGTTTTGAGTATTTTTCCCCAAAAATTCTGTGCTTTTTTAACATTACGTATTTTATACGCTTCGAAGTCGGAAACAGAATTCTCTTCCACTATAAATACATCCCTGAATTTTATATCATCCAGACTTAATGCTATGAAGCGATGTGACGCAGAACAGGTGAGAAACAAATATTCATTTTGGTTGAAAATATTCTGATAAAGCATACGACATGTTTAAATGAAATTAGACGCAACGTTCATCGTGCAAGTTATTATTTCATGAGAAGTGGTTGAGGACTTGAGACCCGATACAAGTGTGACTGCAGGAATACCTGGAAAGAAGTCGCATGCCTGGTGCTGAGGTTGCAATGGTGTCATGCTGCTCGGAGAGAATGCATGCCAATCGATGGAAGAAATATGGGTTTCTTGTCACTAGTGATACACGAACACCATTTGATTTAGAGGCACCAATGTCGAGACAGATTGTGAAGTGATGCTGCTGTGACCACAACATATCTTATTCTCTTTTATTCCTTTATTTATTTTAACCACTTTATCTGTTTTATTCAAGATATTTGTATTTGGTTTAGCCCATGGATGAGCATGGATCGGTTACGAAAATCAAACCTCTCTCTTATAAAATGTAAAGGAAAGCTTTTCATGAACACACTGACGTAGAAGTTGCCAAGAAATCAGCGCTACCGTCTGACGATGCGCTTAACGCTCGAAACTGGTAACGAGACAATAAAATAATTTCTAAAAACCTTTTTGCTGGTTGCAGTATTTCCTACAGTGAAATGTTTGAATTTCGTTTTTGCATTTGTCAATTTTCTCTACACTTTCATAACTCTGCACATGTCCAGTATATTATGATGTAAAAATAGGGGACTTTTTCAATTTTTTTGTGGAAAATGTCTTTTGTTTTTTGTTATTACTCATTATATATTAATAAAATACTGGACCAAAATTGTCTGGAAACATCAATATAAAAATGACATTTCTCTGTGATGGAGGATTAGCGTCTCAAAAGCGGTTTAGAGTGGAATGAGTGAGTAAGGAAAATTTGTTTTGGTGTAAAATATTTTGACAAAGCGCGGTGCATCTTCAGAGAAGACCGGAACCAACTTTATATTGACGACTATTCATTCTTTAAAACTGCTTGACGACAGAAAGAATCAGTAGCAGCGAGAAAAAGATGGTTCAAATGGCTCTGAGCACTATGGGATTTAACATCTGAGGTCATCAGTCCCCTAGAACTTAGAACTACTTAAACCTGACTAACTTAAGGACATCACACACATTCATGCCCGAGGCAGGATTCAAACCTGCGACCGTAGCGGTCGCGCGGTTCCAGACTGTAACGCCTAGAACCGCTCGGCCACACCGGCCGGCCAGTAGCAGCGAGACTGAAAGAATAACTGAGGGACTGAGAGCAAAAGTGGTGTATGTGACATTCCACGAGGAAACGATGTGAGTCCAAATTTGTTAAGCTAAAATGTGGATCTCTTCAGAGTAGTAGAAATCCAGAAGTACAGTTCTTGCGTAGTTGTGCGCTCTGTGATGACAAAGTTATAGGGTCTAAACCAGTGCCCGGACTGCATTTAGAGTACGAATAGTACAAGTGAAATGTTTTTGAAAGTAGTGCAATAGCCTAGTGTGTATGCTTTTAACGTTACTTACAGTAATATTTAGCGCATGTTCAATTAGGCCTTGTTCGAAAGAGTGGATGTAGATGTTGATGCAAAATCAGCATATTGACTCAACAGATCGCAAGTTCCTTGAACCTGGCCATACGTACATGAAATATGATAATCAATCAAAGAAACACGTGAAGTAAGTATTTGTTCGCCAAGACTCGATGGGGGTGGTGAAGAAGCTGAGCCTAAAATTTTCCGTATTGGGAATGAAAACATAAAACTTACTTCCAATTAAAGCCATGGATATGGCACAATTTTGAAATTTAGAAAGGTCTTGATCGTACAGTTCTCTACTAAGCATCACGAGTTTCAAAATTTCATCATCAGACTGAAGACGTGGAGTAAAGTGTACGAGAAAATTAACGTTAGCAAATACGTACATACTAACATAGATATGCATCTTAGTATATACAGAAATTTCAATCAGTATCGTACTTACATTAAAATCAAACTTTAGTACAAAGTTCACGAAACTGAATACAATACAGATGTCATCTCCACGTAGGCATATATCTCTTGGGGGTCGAGTGAATCTATAGCGGAAGCCTGGCGAGACAGCCTCTTCAGATGGCTCCGTGAAATTGGTGGCACCATCTAACAGGGCGGAGGATACTAACGCACCTACAGCTATAATGGCTGCATCGTGTGTAGCTCACGAATTCTAGATAATTATGGCTAATCTTAGCAACATTATATCAGTTGGGTCAAATTCGAGATACATTTCGTATAGTGTCTTCAAATATATCTAAGAAGCAGTTCCTACCGATAAACTCCTGCTCTTTAGGTAACCGATGTGACTGACAGATTCGATGTATACTTTCAAATTCTTTCAAAACGTCTAACAGACGACTGTGAGGGGCGACGTGCGAAACCTCAAGACCTTCGGCTATCGGCAATAAGCCATACTTCTTCGTTTTCAAATGCTGCTCCAAAGTATTGGAATTACTGGAAAACGAATGCTCTGTGTATCTAGTTCTGAAAGCTTGCCCCCTTTACCAACACGGAAACTATCGCAATCTCAACATTGTATCTTACATATTTCTTGGCTTTGTCCTACGTCATGCCATAATCACATGTGTAAATTACCTCTTGTTTTAAACGAAAAATTCATGTTAGCTTCTTTCATAACTTTCGCAGTTTTGTCACGATGGCGGCCATTATAGGCTATATTAACGAAACGACCTTTTTTATCCTCTTTTCTTACTACCGTGAATTTCTTCTTGTGCACAGAATAAAACAATTTACGAAAACTTTTAGCTTTAGGTCTATATCCATTTGCTACGCCTACTTGAACAATCGTCTGGAATTCCTTATGCCTTGCCTCCCGATTTATATCCAACCTCAAAATTCAGTGTATCATTCAGCGAAAATACGCCCATCTGTAGGTGTTCGGATGACTTGAATCTTTATTAATTGTAACACAGATGGAATTGAATTTACGAAAACGCCGAAAATAGGATTATTGTCTTCCCTAGTAAAAGAGAGATTTAAATAATTTGAATCTTTCAATGTCCTCATCACATCCTCTATACAATAGTAACACGACATCTGCATAACGATGACACGATTTAATTTTTGGTGTGAACTTGAATGTGGTTCAAAAAATGTGCATTTCAAGTGATTGACGAAAGTCTCTGCCAGGATACGAGCTACTGAATTACCCATAGCTAAGCCATTTGGCAGTGAGTAGAATTTGTGATTTGATGGTAAAGTCGTTGAAAGACAACGAAAATTTTACTAACTCATTTAATTCCACAACCTGACCATGGGAAAATACGTTACGGGTCAATATATTTTTCCTAATTATGTCAAAGGTTTCATTAACTGGTATACAAGAGTACAAGTCAGCAATGTCCACTGAAACTATATGGACACCATCCAGTATGTGAGGAGTTTTAAGTTTGTCCATTAATGCACAGGAGTTTTTTTACACTAAATGTCTTTGGAAAGATATAGGCGTCTTTTAATTTTTTGCTTAAAAAATGGTAACGTTAATAATTACGTCTGGAACAATTACTAACAATACGCCTTAAAGGCAAACGTTCCTTATGAAACTTCAGTTCAAATGTAAGAGTTGGTATTTTTGGGTTCATCATAATAACACTTTTCTACAGCATGAGCCTCTACCATGGATCTATTTAGCCAGCAAGTCACGGAAAGCCACGGATGTCACAGCAGAGGACAAAGTTGCTAAAGACATTCAAGAAAGCAGAATACTGCGGTGGAACATTTGTAGGATCAGAATCAGCAAAGAAAATCATTTAACAATGCAGTTCAAGTATTCGCTAAACGTGACCTTATATTCATTGAAGTGTATTTTATGAGGCACAATATAGGTCACCAATCAATACCTCTTCTGCAGCCTTCGAATCATGAAGAACATGAAAGAAAATTTGAGAAATGATAAAAATCCTCAGGAAATAAAGAATTACATCCCTCCACTTTATCATGGGTCCCATAACAATATGTCCAATTCCTTGGCAACAGTTACAATGGGTGTAACAAGAGAGACAGGAGAAAGAAGAGGACGTGGTCAAAGAAGGGTACAAGGTAGGTTGAAAAATGCACAGCACAATCGAACGTCATGAGTGATCGCCGGGAAGGACATTTTTCAACAGATATCACAGAAGAAAAAGATTCTGATTCCATGTTAAGGTACTAACTGTTAGAGAATTACAGAAAATGACAATGAATAATCTCTCATGCGTGTCGGAAACACACCAATATATTTTCATTTTGGTGATTTTACTTGATTTGCTGTTTACCTACTATTTATCAGTTCGTTATATTAATTTTGCATTAATTACGCACATATTCTTGTTTTATAACGAAAATGTGTTGTAGTGTGAGTGACGTCTGTGTTGTACCAAAAAATGTTCAGAACAAAGCACAGTGAATAATTTTTTTGACCTTTTACCTGCTTTAATCTAAAAAGTTTTAAGGTGCAAAGAGTATATGTATTTTTAATATAGTATTTAAAAATGCAGAAGCAGAACAACAATCTCGAGCCGTAGCTACAGCTACACACGGACTAAGTGACCATTTGAAAAAAAATATCTTATGCTTAGGTAGTAACTAATGCAATTTATAAATGACATTTAACTATGGCAGTCATTTACTCATTTTGTTTCAGCGAGCTCTATTAGCACTTGTACTCTCAGTCCCTCAATTTTAAAAATCTCAGAAGCGTACTGTTAGCTACGGTAACCGGTCGGTTGTGACGGACACCCTGTCATAATGCTCGGAGAAGCTACATAGCAATCATTGGAAAGAAAGAAAAGAGCGCTTTCGTCACATGAGTGATACACGTTTAACTATATAGACGTTACACTTCAAATCGATTAAAAATGATGTTGGTACCAGTGCAGCTTAACCATAAATAGACTAAGATTATTCCTGAAGGTCACAGGAAACGGAGTGAATATCAAAGGTGCGAACTGTTTCCACCATGCATCGTAAAGGGCATCTCGCTTCCATAGGTAAATGCAGGACACTTTAACGACGTCAAATGTCACTCAGAAATAACTTGAAGTCATTTTCTCCCCGGATATGAGTTTAATTTTGATTGCTGATCAGGTATACCAACTAACACTTCCCACGCTTTTAGCGATCATCTTACGTATGTGATTGTTTGATTTTGTTTCTCATCCAGCGGCAAAAAGAATTTGACGTTACGTTCTTCTTATTTTGTAACATCGTATTTTGCGTCTTACGTCGATGTAACTGATTTCTTACGTTTCAGTTACTTTATTGTCGATGTTTTCTACCCTTCCACAATTCTACACATACATGTGTTCACTGAAGTGCGATACGTTTTCTAGAATTGTCCACGCAATCGAGACCTGCAGTTGCGACACTGTAGTGTCAGTTCCTGGTTTTTCCAAAGTGCATAGCCTGTGACTTCATGACAGAATTGAATATTTTAAATCATTAATTGTAGTAGTTGTGTAACTGTGGTTCACGCTATTAAAAACTTGTTTATTGATCATCTGCTACGCATTATGTTTATAAATTCCGTTACGAACACTAAGGGAAGCCTCCAGTGTCTGGAGGCGAACGGTTGCAGTGCTTCAGTAAGAAACACATAAAACTGTATTTCACTCTCTTTCATCAGCTTCATGAAAGAACGAATGTATTTGTTGGAAACAGTGACTACTTTTACATATGGAACCAGTGAACTAACGTAAGACGCTTACTTGTCTTTCAGCTTCAATTAGTCAAGTAAAAACAAAATTAAAGCTCTAAATACTGTGTGGAAGTCATGCTGAACATCGTTGTAGTCAGTTTAAGGGAATTGCTGAGTTTCAGTAACGTATGCCATACGCAAAATATGCCATACGCAAAATAGGACTTCGTACTGAGTACCTTGACAGACATATACCGATAGGAATGGAACGGTGCATGACACTGCGAAATGATGCCCTTTTGCCTATGATAGCTGAAAGCCTCTCTTGTATTAACATTTTCCACAAACTAACTTTTTATCGCAAAATTGGTATGCAATGTAAGAAGTTGGTTAAAAACCTTTTCTAACGATACCTCATTCATCCCTGTACTTAGTATGTATTCACAAAAAGGGATGGTGATTTGAGAAATAATATATATGAATGATTCCACAAATGTTTTACAGCTCTCGTCTCCAGAATTCCGTCATCTCTTGGAGTCCTCTTGTGTTCATCATCGCATCACAACTGTCTGCAGCCGTTTCTCGATGAAAGTATTGGTTTCAATCAATAGGGATGATTCCAGTCCTGTAATGTTCCTGGCCATCTGATTTCATCCACCATTTCCAGGTACTCCGGCCAAATTAGACATTTCGTATCAATTTCATTTATTGTCCCCTCACCTGCCATATCTTTTCGTACTGGACCGATTCGCACATGGTCCCTGCTAGCGATGGTGTCGGTTCACCTTTAGATGATGTTTCCAACGAAATTACTTCTGAACATATTTTGATGAACTTTGGAACATCAACAAACCGAGGAAGAGCGGTTGTTTCCTCTAGCGGATGTTCGAACTTACCTGTTCCGTCTGTGCCTTACGTCCGCCGATGTTTCATCTTCATTCGTTTAAAAACTGTCAAATGAGAGTAAGAAAGAGAAAAATATTGCTCTCTGGTAATGCGTTCTACTTCTGTTTCCAATACAGTCAGTAAACAACGTAAACATAGCTACATTATGAAAGGTAAGATAATTCATCCAGAAAGGCTGCAGCCCGTCAGTTACCACTTAGCTGGTTCACCATATCTAAAAATGCACTGTCAGAAAATGGCACATTGGGGGGGGGGGGGGGGGAATATGAAATAAACTGACAAGAAAATTGTCGTATTTAGGTTCTCCGCCGAGAATCTGTGAACTCATAGATAATGTCTCATTAAAAAATAAATTGAACTGAAATTTCAGACACCAGTCTGTACAAGTGCTCTAAATCAACCCAACAGTCTCTGCATCAGTCGCCTTCTCTTTTCTTTCCAAGTAAAAAAAGAAAGCAACTAAATTCAGTACTGATGTGACTACACGAATACACTACGTTATTTTATGCCGCCACCACATATTCATGGCTTTCCGATTTGATACTTGTCATTTTATAGTATGGTTTTTCATCAAAATATATTGCCATGAAAAGATAGTACACCTTTGAAGATGATGTCGAGTTTGATCCTATGACGGCATATGCCACCTAGGGGATAATACACGCATCAAAAAAAGTTTTGCATCACCTCGGTTCCTAGAGTTCCGGAACCTGTACAGAAAATTGGAGTAGAAATCAACATAAACATCATTTCCGCCCTTTTTATTGCTCATGAAAACCACACATTGCATGTTGTACCACCATACAACGAGACCTTCAGAGGTGGTGGTCCAGATTGCTGTACATACCGGTACCTCTAATACCCAGTAGCACGTCCTCTTGCATCGACGCATGCCTGAATTCGTCGTTCATCCACAAGCTAATCAAGCCAGTGTTGGTCCAGATTGTACCACTCCTCAAAGGCGATTCTGTGTAGATCCCTCGAGTGGCTGGAGGGTCACGTCGTCCATAAACAGCCCTTCTCAATCTATGCCAGCCATGTTCGATAGGGTCCATGTGTGGAGAACATGCTGGCCGGCATGGCATGCTGGCTCGCATGTCATCATCCTGAAGGAAGTCATTCACGAGATGTATACGATGGGGGTGCGAATTGTCGTCCATGAAGAAGAATTCGTCGCCAATATGCTGCCGATATGGTTGCGCTATCGGTCAGAGGATGGCATTTACGTATCGTACAGCTATTACGGCGCCTACCATGACCACCAGCGGCGTACGTTGGCCCCACATAATGCGACCCCAAAACAGCAGGACAGTGTGTTTAAGGCGTGCAGCCTGACAGGGTTGCCTCCAAACACGTCTCCGACGATTATCAGATGAAGGAATATGCGACACTCATCGGTAAAGAGAACGTGATGCCAACCCTGAGCGGCCCATCTGGCATGTTGTTGGGCGCATTTGTACCGCGCTGCATGAAGTCGTGGTTGCAAAGATGGACGTCACAACGTCCTGTGGCTGCACGAAACGCATTATTCAACACGGAGGCGTTGCTGTCAGGGTTCCTCCGAGCCATAATCCGTAGGTAGCGGTCATCCACTGCAGTAGTAGCCCTTGGGCGGACTGAGCGAGGCATGGAATCGACAGTTCCTGTCCTTCTGTATCTCCTCCAAGTCGAAACGACATCGCTTTGGTCCACTCCGAGACACCGGGACACTTCCCTTGTTGAGAGCCCTTCCTGGCACAAAGTAACAATGCGGGTGCGATCGAACCCCGGTATTGATCGTCTAGGCATGGTTGAACTACAGAGAACACGAGCCTTGTACCTCCTTCCTTGTGGAATGACTGGAACTGATCGGCTGTCGGACCCCCTCCATCTAATAGGCGCTGCTCACGCGTGGTTGTTTACATCTTTGGGCAGGTTTAGAGGCATCTCTGAACAGTCAAAGTGACTATGTCGGTGATACAATATCCACAGACAACGTCCGTCTTAGGGAGTTCTGGGAACCGGGGTGATGAAATTTTTTTGATGTGTTTAGATGTACTGATGATGATTTCAGTGTCGTCCACCAACTGACAGCGGAGTGGTATAGCTACCAGGGCGCCATCTGTGTCTTCCCTTTAATAGAGAATGCTCACAGCCAGAAGGCTCAGTGTAGTGCAGACTTGTGAACGAAGAAGGCAACCATGAAATGGAGCAGCATTCGTGCTTCCTACAGTCACCTGAGCTACTTTCAGAGGGGTCAAATTGTGGCCTTCCGAGTGGTGGGATGGTCCTTTCGGAGAACTGCCACACACGACGTACGTGCTGCGTCAGTTGTGCAACGATGCTGTGTCAGGGGTCACCTGAGTATTCTCATACCCGTAGACGAGGTTCTGGACGTCCACATAGCACGGACGTCCGCCAGGATCGTAGTATTGTAAGTACAATATTGGCAAATCATGCAGCTATCACACCACACATAAGCGTGCTTGTGAGCCCAAACGTGTCAATACGGACAGTCGCGAACCTGTTATAAGCAGTTTGACTACGAGCATGCACACCTCACCTTTATCAGCGTGTGAAGCCTCAAAACTTGTATACTGCAAAATCCGAATTTTTAACACAATGTTAGAGACACCAGGTCTGGCTAACGCAGATAAAAAAGGAGCTACAAAGAGAACACGACAGTGCAGTCGAGGACCCATCTCACTGGACACAGGAAAAGATAGAGCAGGTCGCTGCTTTTCAGCAGCAAATGTGAGGAAACATTCCACTGCTTAAGCGTCTGCAATCAGAAAGAGGACCAGCTTCTTGTAAGGCATCGTTTTACTGGTCGACGCTCGAAATATCCCTAACTCAGCCAATGTAAGACGTAAAAAAGAAAACGCGAATACTCGAATTTTCGCTTTCGGAAGCGGAAGGAACAAAATCACTTCGTTGTCAGGGATATTTCCGTCAGGCGAGCGAGGGACTTAGAAATATTACGATCTGAATTTAAGTTATCTGCAGATGCAAATCGTTGATGCGAAACCAATGACTGATCTTTTGCCTTCAGTCTCTACATGCAGATTAACATGGTGAGATGTAGCCGCTGTAATGCGGCGAATGTAGGGGCAGTCAGACCACTTCTACTGAGTTTCAATAATTTTCAAGCTTCACTCTGAAGACTTGCACACAGATTTTTACTATCAGTATGCTTTCAGCTCCGGCCACAGATGCAAATACACACTCTTTTATAGCGCTATCTACCGGTTAATACTAGTATCTCGGCAATCATGGTACTACACTCCTGGAAATGGAAAAAAGAACACATTGACACCGGTGTGTCAGACCCACCATACTTGCTCCGGACGCTGCGAGAGGGCTGTACAAGCAATGATCACACGCACGGCACAGCGGACACACCAGGAACCGCGGTGTTGGCCGTCGAATGGCGCTAGCTGCGCAGCATTTGTGCATCGCCGCCGTCAGTGTCAGCCAGTTTGCCGTGGCATACGGAGCTCCATCGCAGTCTTTAACACTGGTAGCATGCCGCGACAGCGTGGACGTGAACCGTATGTGCAGTTGACGGACTTTGAGCGAGGGCGTATAGTGGGCATGCGGGAGGCCGGCTGGACGTACCGCCAAATTGCTCAACACGTGGGGCGTGAGGTCTCCACAGTACATCGATGTTGTCGCAAGTGGTCGGCGGAAGGTGCACGTGCCCGTCGATCTGGGACCGGACCGCAGCGACGCACGGATGCACGCCAAGACCGTAGGATCCTACGCAGTGCCGTAGGGGACCGCACCGCCACTTCCCAGCAAATTAGGGTCACTGTTGCTCCTGGGGTATCGGCGAGGACCATTCGCAACCGTCTCCATGAAGCTGGGCTACGGTCCCGCACACCGTTAGGCCGTCTTCCGCTCACGCCCCAACATCGTGCAGCCCGCCTCCAGTGGTGTCGCGACAGGCGTGAATGGAGGGACGAATGGAGACGTGTCGTCTTCAGCGATGAGAGTCGCTTCTGCCTTGGTGCCAATGATGGTCGTATGCGTGTTTGGCGCCGTGCAGGTGAGCGCCACAATCAGGACTGCATACGACCGAGGCACACAGGGCCAACACCCGGCATCATGGTGTGGGGAGCGATCTCCTACACTGGCCGTACACCACTGGTGATCGTCGAGGGGACACTGAATAGTGCACGGTACATCCAAACCGTCATCGAACCCATCGTTCTACCATTCCTAGACCGGCAAGGGAACTTGCTCTTCCAACAGGACAATGCACGTCCGCATGTATCCCGTGCCACCCAACGTGCTCTAGAAGGTGTAAGTCAACTACCCTGGCCAGCAAGATCTCCGGATCTGTCCCCCATTGAGCATGTTTGGGACTGGATGAAGCGTCGTCTCACGCGGTCTGCACGTCCAGCACGAACGCTGGTCCAACTGAGGCGCCAGGTGGAAATGGCATGGCAAGCCGTTCCACAGGACTACATCCAGCATCTCTACGATCGTCTCCATGGTAGAATAGCAGCCTGCATTGCTGCGAAAGGTGGATATACACTGTACTAGTGCCGACATTGTGCATGCTCTGTTGCCTGTGTCTATGTGCCTGTGGTTCTGTCAGTGTGATCATGTGATGTATCTGACCCCAGGAATGTGTCAATAAAGTTTCCCCTTCCTGGGACAATGAATTCACGGTGTTCTTATTTCAATTTCCAGGAGTGTATTTCGCGAATATTATTGTTTTATACTTGCACGTAGTTATTAGAATTAGACCCCAGACCCTTTATCCAATTGTGCGAAAGTAATACTTTCAGATGTTCAATGTTGGTCAGATATTTTAATGAGCATTTCAACGTAAAAAAAGTGAATTAATTGTAATTCTTGGCTTTTCGTAACTAACGAGTTCCCTATGCATTATTTTGGAGGGGCTATGATTGTATATGCCAGATTACAGGACTAGTTTAAGTAACTCTAAAGCTTTTAAGATACCCACACGCTAGCATCACAGACAACTTCAGGCAGACAGTAACTGAGAGGGGATGCCCAGTCTATGAGCCCCACTGACCTCACCCCTCTTGACTTTTTCCTCCGGGGCTATGTAGAGCCCCTTGTTTACTCAACATCAGTAGGAAAAGTATCTGAAATTACTGAGCGCATCTTTACAGCGTTTGATACAATCAGAGGGGATCTTACAGAGAATCAGAAAAACATTGTTCGTCTTTGCACACTACGTAACGAAGTTACGTTGAACATTTACCGTACAGTAATGAAGGCATTGATTCGGTTTACAGTATCTTATTCTACTCAACAGTAAACAAACGTTTTGTAGATCACAGTATTCTGTTCTTTCATTTAACCTGTCGAATGCCCAAGAAATGTATAGCGCTGTAGACACTTTATTTCACATACGTATACAAGTTATGAATGCACGTTCAACATCTCCTGCATCGACTTCAACCAAACTTGGTACACACATCGCTTGCTATCTGGAAAGAAGCGCTGTTGGAATAAGTACCACCTTACACCTATTGGGATGGGAGTAGTGCTGGAAGCATAACTCAGGACCATCTGAAGCAATTTCAATCAAATTTTGTACATACATAACCCATTATTTGTATTATGCAACGTTGCTCAGATATTCATTTTTCTACTAGAAACAAAAACAAAAATGAGCTCTTTTTGCAATGTAATATCCAAAAAAATTTGTTTTCCATAGAACTTCGACATTTCAAGATGAATTTATGCAGCTATCTGTTAGACGCGGAAAGCTGTAAGTTGTGAGGAGGCTTCCAATTCTAAAAGTTTTACGATTATTTGCTTCTTGAAGTACTGCAGCCCCTATACATGCTCTCATTGAACTTGTTGTGTTGCCAAAACACGCATACAGCAGTAAATCATGCTGCGAAACACAGGGAAATATTGCTGTACCCTTGTTTTGGACTGTTGTAGGATACGATTTTTGTCAGCCACGTTTTCCATCGTGCAACCATTGCTTCAGCTGGTGAGATCAGTAGTGCCTCTCGGCAATACTGCTTGTGTCAAGTCGCATTCCACGAAAGGTGACTGTTGCATTTGCAAGCTAACACGTAAACATCACTTGTTTAGTGCAACGTATCTGAAATAGAGAAACATGAATGGTTCAGTGTGAGATGACCCCGAAAGGTTTCGGTGAGCTGGACGCAGTTGCTTCACGTATCTACAACGAGATTTTTAAGCGTCTCTATGGTAACGCCTCTCCACAGGTCTCTAGACTCTATTGTTTTCGCCTACAGCCATTTGTGCTTCGCAGTTGAAGCTGTCAAAAGCGCTGCCACGTGTCAGAGATTTCTTTAAGTTGACTCGACTGTGGGAGTTTCTTGGTAGTAAGGAATAAATGTATTAAGACTTCAGGCATGATGAGGCTTTTTTTTTTACGCATTTCAGAGTCCATGACGTCATACCTCTTGAACTGTGTGTCATACAATGGTCTATTTATACAGCTACATTCAGCGACATATGTGGATACCGTCTGCGAAATATGTTGCAAAAAGGAATCCAATATGTCAACCCCTTCGCCACCTCGCTATATCTGTACACCTGGGTTTCATGATGGTTTAGTGAGTGCGCCAGATGAGAAGCGGAATGCGGACTGAGTCGACTCTGCTGTGGTGAAGCTAACGAAGCGTGCGCTGCGAAGAAGTGTACGCAAAAAGACAGTGAGCAGACAGATTGCTTACTCCCAACGATGAGGGAAGGCCTCTACGTTCAGCTAAGCGCATAAACACAACAAAATTAAGAGTGAAAAAGTTTTTGTCGACTGTAGCGACAGATGGCCGCTATGTGATGAGCGTACGGCAATATTTTATAGCTGCTGAACAACGCTGTAGGAGGGAGAAAATGCTCAAGCACAGATGAATCACTGCTTTGAGAAATACTGTCGGAGTCGGTGTATTATTAGAGGGCGGTACAGACCGGACGACTATTGACTGCGTAGTCGTACTGACAGTCGGACAGGGTTTATCTTAAAGGAATCTCGACATAGATGGAAAGTTGTCTCTATCGTATGACTCTGTTTCCATATTCATAAAGTCTATTTCTCATAGCTTATGCTCATTTCAGCAGCGGTTATTAGTCTAATGAAACACCACTGATCATATTTTCTTATTAACTGGTTACCCTGCATTGGATAGCTTCTTCTTATCTCAGTCACATACTCCAATCCCATACCTACCTACTATCACAGTATTTCATTTCGAGGTAGCAATTAATTTGTGTAACAAATATGACTGAAGTTGCTCTGAGCGCTTGAGAACTCGAGCGGTCTAAGGCGCTGCAGTCATGGACTGAGCGGCTGATCCCGGCGGAGGTTCGAGTCCTCCCTCGGGCATGGGTGTGTGTTTGTCCTTAGGATAATTTAGGTTAAGTAGTGTGCAAGCTTAGTGACTGATGACTTTAGCAGTTAAGTCCCATAAGATTTCACACACATTTGAACATTTGATTTTTTTGCTTGAGAGCTGTAGTTTCCATGTAGTCCCTTCCTACCGCCACTTCCACACATAATACTCAGATGTCATCAAATGTCACCAAGCAGCTCGGGAACGCCGAAAATCGTTGATTTGACTCTGATATAATTAGTTCTCGAGTACTTTTGCACGTCACTCTTCTTTCCACGTTCCCCTCTAATGACGCAAAGGCTGACTAACTCCAACAGTATATTTTTCCAGATAGTAGCTACTACATGTATCAGGTTTGGTTGATATTGTTCCAGATGTTCCAGAGCTACGCTTACACTTCACCATCTCTCCACCCCACCACAAAAATTAAGACAGGAGTGTTACACACACGCTATTTCTCTCTTGGTAGCAAATCATATGTGAAATTTCCCGTGTAGATGCAGACTAATAACACAGTTAAATGGTCCTACTACTCAACATTTTATTAAAGACTATGTCGATATTATATGTAAGATAGTGCACTGCAGTTCGTTTATTTTCTAGGTAACATGGTCTTCTGTTGTAATACAGCAGTGATTCCCAATCTTTATCACTGAGTGCAATTTCATATTAGCTTATAACCCTCACCCAACAACACCAAAATCAGCACCTAATCAGACTTCAAAATGTTAAAAAAATTTCTTTGAATACTTCTGTTTTTAAAATGGTAAGAGATAAATGATATTTATGTGTTAGGTGTTATATTAATCCACGAACTAATTAAGCAATGGTACTGCTTGTTTCTAACAATCGTTTTTTTTTAATGTTCAAATGTGTGAATTCCTAAGGAACCAAACTGCTAAGGTCGATTGGTCCCTAGACTCACACACTACTTAAACTAACTCAAGCTAAGGACAACATACACGCCCATACCCGAGGGAGGACTCGAACCTCCGGCGGGAGGGGCCACGCAATTCGTGACATGGTGCCTCTAACCGCGCGGAGTTTTTTACCGAATACTGAAGCAATTCTCAGTGCAGTACTTATTCCCATGAAGTAATGAGTGCTGTCGACAAGGGATCTAAGATCGATTCCATATTCCCAAATTTCCAGAAGGCTTTTGATACCGTTCGTCAGAAGCGACTATTAATCAAATTGTGTGCATATGGAGTATCGTCTCAGTTGTGTGACTGGATTCGTGATTTGCTCTCAGAGAGTTCACAGTTCGTAGTGACAGATGGCGCTGGGCAAGGTAGTGTCATAGGCCCTCTGCTGTTTCTGATTTACATAAATGATCAAGGTGATAATCTTAGTAGCCCCCTTGGATTGTTTGCAGATGACGCTGTAATTTACCGTCTACTAAAAGCATCAGACGATCAATTCCAATTACAAAATGATCTATAGAGGATTTCTGTATGGTGCGAAAAGTGGCAATTGGCACTAAACAAAGAAAAGTGCGAGATCATCCACATGGGTACTAAAAGAAATCCGATAAATTTTGGGTATACGATAAATCGCACAAATCTAAGGGCTGCCAATTCGACCAAATACCTGACAAACCCACGAAAGAGACAGCCTACATTACACTTGTCCGTCCTCTGCTGGAATATTGCTGGGCGGTGTGGGATCCTTACCAGGTAGAATTGACAGAGGACATCGAAAAGGTGCAAAGAAGGGCAGCCCGTTCGTGTTAGCGCACAGTAGGGGTCACGTATGATACGCAAGTTGGGGTGGCAGTCACTGAAAGAAAGGCAATTTCCTTTGCGGTGAGATCTATTTACGAAATTTCAGTCACCAACTTTCTCTTCCGAATGCGAAAATATTTTGTTGACGCCCACCTACGTAGGGAGAAATGATCATCATAATAAAATAAGAGAAATCAGAGCTCGAATGGAAAGATTTAGGTGTTCCTTTTACCTACGCACCATTTGAGAGTGGAATGGTAGAGAAGTAGTATGAAAATAGTTCGATGAACCCTCTGCCAGGCACTTAAGTGTGAATTGCAGAGTAACCATGTAGATGTAGATGTAAATGTATCCCTGTGTTAACCCGACGACATCATCAGATACGATTGCAATGGGCACAGCATCACCGAGTTTTCACCGTGGATAAATAGAAACTTGTAGCCTGTCGAAGGCATCGCGTTTCTTGTTACACCAGGTCGGTGGTTGGGTCGTTACATGCCGTCGTCTAGCTGAATGGCTGCACGGCGCCACTGATGCAGGCCGGTGAGGGCAGAATTATGCTGTGAGATGTATTGAGTAGTGCTTCCATCGGATCTGTGGTGGTAATCGAAGGCTTCATGTCAGCAGAGAACTACGTGAACACTATTAGTGACCACCTGAATCCCTTCATGGCTGAAGTCTTCTCTGATGGCGGTGACGCCTTTCAGCAGGATAGCTCATCACGACACAAGGCGAGAATCGTGCTGCACTGGTCTGAGAGACGTAATGGTGAACTCACATCGATGCCTTAGCCAGCAAATCCCCCTGATCTGTACCCACAGGAACACATATCATGCGCCAGCTGCGTGCCCACTGACCACCATCCCGTAACTTTCGGAAATTTTGTGGCCTGGGAGCTGACAGTGGGTGCCACATACATCTGGGAATCCGACTCCATACCAAGCAGAATCGCTGCTGTATTCTGTTTGAAAACTGCACCAACACGCTATTATCATTTGTCATTTGAACTCGCGTGATTCATGTGAAAGGGTTTCCGAGGTGATTATGGCTGTACGACGGAAATTAACAGACTTTTAACACGGAATAGTGGTTGGTGCTATACGCATGGGCCATTCTATTACAGAAATCTATAGAGAATTCAATATTCCGCGATTCACGGTATCGAGAGCATTACCTCTCACCGCGCACTACTACGCCTCCCACAGTAAAAATTTTTGAAAGTTATCGGTAAAAGATAGGTTGCAGAAAGAAAAATCTGAGAGCCTACATACAAAACAACGTATTCAAGAGAAGCCACAATTGCTAACAAGCAAATTAGATATCACTTTACTAATATAGCAGTCTTTCCGATAGCAAGAATAGTTTGAAAATAAGTCTTAATCATATACAGTTGATATTCCTGAGAAATATTGAGTCTTATCTTTATCTACGATAATGATGTACGCTGAAGCAATGAATTAAAATTTGTACCACCTCCAGGATTCGACTCCAAGTCTCCTGTGAACTAGGTGGATACGCTAGCCTTTTTTATTTTTTATTTTTTTATACCAAGTCCTGGACATTGTTTTAACTAGGATTTTAAGAGATCAAATCGTGGGTTAAGAGGCAGGGTGAGGACAGGTCGCAACCCGATGCCTGATCGCAATTTCTCCTCCCTCCCGTTTCTGGGAGTGTGTTCAAAGGGATAAAATGGTTTTTTATTTCCATTTATTTTATTCTTCTATTTATTTACCGCTATTTTGCGATTTACAGAAAAAAATGGTTCAAATGGCTCTGAGCACTATGGGACTTAACATCTGTGGTCATCAGTCCCCTAGAACTTAGAACTACTTAAACCTAACTAACCTAAGGACATCACACACATCCATGCCCGAGGCAGGATTCGAACCTGCGACCGTAGCAGTCGCGCGGTTCCGGACTGAGCGCCTAGAACCGCTAGACCACCGCGGCCGGCTCGATTTACAGATGAAAAGAAAACATCCAGGAATTAAAGGTACCATTCAACACACCCAAATGCAAAACAGCTCTCAACGCCACCTACATGTAACGAATTCACTAACAAAACAAGACCCAACCCTGCAACGGCCCTGTTGACGTGTATCCAGGTTGGCTTCACCCTCACTTAAAAGTGATGTATAGTCGCCCGAATACATCAGGGATGAACACAAGGTCCTGAACCACCATCTATCTTCTCACTTCACTTCTCGCAGCTGGAACACCGCAGCTAGCCGGTTGGTCGCTGAGTAATGAATGCATGTAATTAGCAAAACATGTTCTATATTTTATGTTTTGCCGCAAGATGATACGTTGCTCTTGCAATATGTACCGGAAGTCTAAAACATACTTGGTGTGGTGTCACCGCCAGACACCACACTTGCTAGGTGGTAGCCTTTAAATCGGCCGCGGTCCGTTAGTATACGTCGGACCCGCGTGTCGCCCCTATCAGTGATTGCAGACCGAGCGCCGCCACACGGCACGTCTGGAGAGACTTCCTAGCACTCGCCCCAGTTGTGCAACCGACTTTGCTAGCGATGGTTCACTGACAAAATATGCTCTCATTTACCGAGACGATAATTAGCATAGCCTTCAGCTACGTCATTTGCCACGACCTAGCAAGGAGCCATTACCAGTTACTATTGATACTGAGTCATGTACAGTCAAGACCAACGCTCATCATTAATGGACTAAAGTTAAGTATTCCACCTGCTACGTCCGTTTTTCTAAAGTCTGAATTCCTTGTCCTGTTCCAGACCTCACGCCAGCCTGCGTGAGCTAAAACGCGTGCCTTTCGGCTTCCTCTAGTATACCGGTGTTGGCTCTTCTGCCAACCCACAACACTTGGCACCGGCGCGATACAGATAAGACGTCGCCATCCCCTTTATCCAAGTCACGGCGTTTGTCCGGACGGGGGTCAAAGTCTATTTCGTCGGGGAAGAGTAGATCGCCAGCATTGATAGCCGTATACACCGTGCGCAATAAGAGGGCCAACATTTTCTTTGTGAGCAGCCAGCACTCGATTGCTGTGTCACAAACCAAACGATGATCGTCAGAAAAGGCGACGGTGCAGTGGCGGCATATCGGTGTGTCGACCAGAGGAATAGAGTGCAGCCGTTGACGGTTGGGAAATCTGCCATTCGCCACTACATACCACAACGTACTTACCTCCGTATCGATATAGGGAAGATGAATCGCTCTCCGTATTCTTTGCCACTACCTTGCCGGGTACTTCTGTTCGACCATTCTGCGAGGATGTTGTTGGAGGAAGCTGCCATAAACATCTTTCGTTGTGGGCAGCCTGGTCTCCGGCAAACCGTCCTGAATGTAGCTGTAATCGACGAAGAAGTCCGGAGGTGCGGTAGCGGTTCCGTAATGTGGCCAACGCTGGCTGGTGGACGGACTGAATGGGGGCGACTTCGTCGATCACAGTGCCCATTAAGCTGACGTTTTCGGTCCCCCAAAATCGTTGAATCATACCAAGAAATATCGCACGTGGTCTGTTCCTCAAGTATACGAGTTCGAGGCCTCCTCTTCTCGGTGGCAGCGTCAAAGTATCACAGCAGATTTTAAAGAGGAAATCAGCACTCACTAAATGTCCAAGGTGAATGTAACCTTCACGCGATCGTGGTAGGCAACGGCAGCAGGTGCGTAAATGACCTTATTTGGTACCAAACAGACGTTGAAATACTGGGCGCTGTAACATATCTGTTCCACGTAGTAACTTTTGTCCTACTAATGCCCGATTCTCCCGATTCTGCGGCAGAAGCCGCCGATAATTATCCACCGCTGTACGTCTTATGTTTCCATGGAACACCGTTCCCAGACTCTTGAGAATGGGGATCTTTGTAATGGGCACTGCTGCCCCTGGTGGCAAACCTCTGCCCACCTCCATACATGGGGTCTTTCGCAGGTTAATGACACTACCCGCCACAGTCCTACACTGCTGAAGCCACCCTAGCGCCGCCTGAATTTCGTCGCGTGACTTGACCAAAAGGACGACGTTGGCAGTGTGTGAGCGGCATCGGAAAGATGCTGTCAGTAGTGGGACACCTTCTAGGCATCTTCGAAGGCCGTGTAGTGCAGGCTCAAGAGCTTTTGCAAATAATATGGCCGAAAGGAAGCGACCTTGCTGCACTGAGTGGTGGTTCGTTATAGGTTCTGATGGGCGCCGTGAATCAAAGGCAAGATCGTGTCCACAAACATGGGTGGGATTCCCATCCGTTCCATGACCGCGCGTAGGAACGCAAGGACACTCGGTCGAAACCTCGATCGAAATACACTGCCACCACTGCTCCGCGTAACGTGCATGCCGACATCAGTGCTATGACGTCCCTGTATGTCCCTAGTGCCGTGTATATCTTGCTCTTCCTACCTAGACACGTTTGATCGAAACGTATCCTTCACTTACTGCCTCCGAAAGGCGGGCTCGAAAGATACGTACAAAGATTTTGTTATTTGGGTTCAACAATGTCAAAGGACGGTTGTCTTGTAGTCGCGACCACCACTTGGTTTTGGAACGGGTATCATGACACCCTCTGTGTACTCGTGGTGAGGTAGGAGTTAAGGGTTCGTTGTACATCTGTATCCACGTCGGTCCCATCAGAGGAACAAAGATCAAAAAGAATTCAAGACGGAGTCCGTCTGGTCCAGAAGGTTTGTTTTACGCACCACACTTTGGGGCTGCGTCCAGATCGTCTATGGTAATTTCAGCCATAAGGCCGTCCACTGCAATGGAATGGGCGCCCGCTGGCATTTCTCGAAGGGCGTCCGTGAGTCGAGTTGGTCCTCAGCATAGGAACTGCAATAGTGATGAGTGAAAGCACATGCAATATCCTTCTGTAATGTGGTCCGCGATCTGTCGACCATTTCGGCGTCCCGTATAAGTGCACGTCGCCGCTGCCGCCTTTCTGTGACTGTATACTGTAATGACAAACCTTCATTACGTAATGCACCGAGTACCCTCGCCGATACTTTAACTCCTTCCATCTTCACCGTCGTAAGATGTAGCAGCTGTGCTTCAATACGTTGAACAACCCGCTGACCTTCGGAAAGCGGTGTTTGCGTCGCCAGCTCACGTAGGGCTGAGAAATAAATTCGGAAGTCACCCGTTGCTGATGTAACTTACCTTGGCCATATCGTGTGAACGTTCTGCGTGAAGCTCATCTGACACCACTGAAAAACATTCACTAAGAGGACATCCCTACGCTTACGGCAACATCATGGGCCGATTGTAAGTATTCCACAACTTCCGCCACTATTCCTTCTCGACCGAGCGAGGTGGCGCAGTGGTTAGCACACTGGACTCGCATTCGGGAGGACGACGGTTCAATCCCATCTCCGGCCATCCTGAGTTAGGTTTTCCGTGATTTCCCTAAATCGTTTCAGGCGAATTCCGAGATGGTTCCTTTGAAAGGGCACGGCCGATTTCCTTCCCAATCCTTCCTTAACCCGAGCTTGCGCTCCGTCTCTAATGACCTCGTTGTCGACGGGACGTTAAGCACTAACCACCACCACCACCACCACCTATTCCTTCTCGTAATGGTATGGTAATGTCAGCGCTACTGCCGTCGCCCGTTAAACGATAGATGTCATAACCATAAAACTCAATAGCGATATAGTTTCGTACCTGCTGCAGATGTCGATGTCCGCTGCCTTCAGCATAAAATGGTTCAAATGGCTATGAGCACTATGGAACTTAACTTCTGAGGTCATCAGTCCCCTAGAACTTAGAACTACTTGAATCTAACTAACCTAAGGACAACACACACATCCATACCCGAGGCAGGATTCGAATCTGCGACCGCAGCGGTCGCGCGGTTCCAGACTGTAGCGCCTTCAGCATATTTCGCAGCATTTGGATCTTCCCTGGGCTGCTAATACCATTGATGTTAACTGTACTAATACGATAGACGTCGGACATCTTGTCGGCTAGCTGAATGGTCAGCGTGACATTGTGAATCCTCTGGGCCCGGGTTCGATTCCCGGCTGGATCGGGGAATTTTCTCCGCCCAGGGACTGGGTGTTGTGCTGTCCTCATCATCATCCTCTCATCCTCATCGACTGCAGGTCGCCGAAGTGGCGTCAAATTGAAAGACCGGCACCCGGCGAACGGTCTGCCCAACGGGGGGCCCCAGCCACACGATTAAATAAATACTGCTAGGATGTTACACACCAAAACTGGAAACGGAGCGTTCTTTCTGAACCACACAATACCTACTCATTGGCCACAGTGCCCAAGGTTCCCTCACGACTCATTGTAGATGGAAGCCAGTGACTTAACGCCCACCTCCTGCATCTCGTCAGTTTGATCCATTTTTTGAGCCCAGCCTCCCAATAAATCGATGCAGACGCTCGCTTTTGACTGATGTTCGTCTGTACTACTGACAGGTGGGAGGCCATCCTTTTGTATAGTTGTCTCCATCGCCTCTCCTTGACGTCGTAGCTCCTCTACGGCCTGTAGCAAAGATTCTGTGGCTGGAAAATCGTCCTTGCCAGTCAGTGGAGACGAATTGTGATAATTCCCATTATCTTGTTTGCCGCCTCGGTTGTGCTGCTCGTTTTCTGTTGACAACCGCCGCTTCTTTCGCTACTTCGTCGGCAGCTGTTTTCGTAGTTGCGCCTCCACTTCTGTAGACGGGAGCGTGAGAGGACCCTGACTCCGCAGCTTTTGTGGGGTATCCGGCTGATGGTGTGGTCTGCACCGTCGATGACGTAGGATCGTGGGCGACATTCGTAGACTCCATGGGCAACGGCCTGTCATGGACGTCGTTCGCTTCGTTCTGCAGCGCTTCCACGTACGTGAAAGGCAGCGATGCCATCAGCTGTGGAAGAAGGTGTATCTCCCAAGGTAACTGTACAAGACATCGCTGAAGGCAGTCAGTTCTGATGTGACCATCCTGCCCGCAGCCAGAGCGGATCCTCGGTTGAACATCGTAAATTATGATGGCGTGACAACCTCCTATTGACACATTGACACGTAAGATGGTATGTGCTTCCGGAGTTCAATCCTTATTTGGCTCATCCCACAGAGAACGGGATATGTCTCAAAGCTGATCCATTTCTCCACCGCATGATTGAGCACCGAAATGATTCGATCATCATATCCGCAGGAACTTCGAACGGAAGTTCGAATACACGTACCGTTCTAGCTCCGAGACCAGCATGATCGACTGAAACCACACCCACGTTCTCGACGGTCTGGTGGAAACGATAACCATCGGAGAATCGACGAATCAGTCCGTCGCGCGCTGCTTCGTCTGCACGTTTGACCTATGCCACGCTGGACACTATGGACAGGTGGATCTCTATCAGCTCACCACATCGGGCATGAGACGTTCGATATCGTGCGCTTTCGGTTTTGTACTCTGTGCGGTGAACGTAAACTCGATTGTCTCCTTCCGGTAGGAAAGAGCCATCTCCGTCTGAAGTAAGAAATACACCGCTATGTGAAACCTCAGGGATGTAAACAAAGCTCGCGCTAACGGAGCACGGCCGTGGCGCTAGGCATGTCCGCCCCGCTACAACGCCGAAAGCGGACTGCATCCATAGCCCCACACTGGTACTCCAGCTACTGCAGTTGCACGAACTACCCTGTACGTCTCCCACCACAATATAAATTCCAATTCGCGCCTCAGCCCATTACTGTTCCTCTTCGAAAGTCACATCAGTATTGCAGAAGCTCTCGAGTACTGGAATAACACGTTAGCAATGATTGAAACATGGTTAATCTGTCTGTACCACAGGCGTAAGTGATGTATTAATCGCTGACGTTCCTAAGACATACTCTCATCTTTATTTATGATAAATTATAGCCCTCAAAGTAACCAAAGCATGTTTCTCAATCCTAAGAAGTAGCTGAATAAGTTGCACATATTCCTTTTCGGGACAAGTACACTAAGATGGCCCACCCGGCTAGCCACGCGGTCTAGCGCGCTGCTTTCCGAGCGGGAAGGCGTGCCGGTCCCCGGCACGAATTCGCCCGCGGAATAGTGTCGAGGTCCAGTGTGTCGGCCAGCCAATGGATGGTTTTTAAGGCGTTTCTCCACCTGCCTTGGACTGGTTCGCCTTATTCCACCTCAGTTGTACTAAGCCGGCGATTGCTGCGCAATCACTGTCTCCACGTACGCAATGCCATAATCACTCTACCACGCAAACATCTGGGGTTACACTCGTCTGGTGTGAGATGTTCCTGGGGGGTGGGATGGATGGGTCCACTGGGGGCCGAACCGCACAATAACCCTGAGTTGTGTGTGGGGCGTCTGCAGCTCGTGGTCGTGCGGTAGCGTTCTCGCTTCCCGCGCCCGGGTTCCCGGGTTCGATTCCCGGCGGGGTCAGGGATTTTCTCTGCCTTGTGATGACTAGGTGTTGTGTGCTGTCCTTAGGTTAGTTAGGTTTAAGTAGTTCTAAGTTCTAGGGGACTGATGACCATAGATGTTAAGTCCCATAGTGCTCAGAGCCAGTCTGTGTGGGGCGCTGGTGAGGTGTGTGGACTGCTGTAGTCTGTTGTGGGTTGTCTACCACTGAGGACTATGGCGCAGACGAAGCCTCTCTGTCGTTTCTACGTCCCCGGTTCAATACACATACACATGCACACTAACATCTGGACAAATGCACTAAGAGAAACAATTAAGAACAGCTGAAGTATTGATAACAAAAGGGACAGCTATATCGACGTAAGATTTCTTCGTTACAAAAGAGGAATGATTGCAACTGTCCTCTTAGATTTGCTTAATGCTTTATGTACGTAGACGAGCCAAAACAATTCCATCGTGGGTCACCGTGAGACTGAATTCTGGACACACATCGCAACAAGGTAAGTGTTTAAGTGGAGTTGAGTCGAATCGGGAATAATTCTAGGGAAGATGCGGGCTGCCAATAAAGAAGTCCTGTGACTTTAGCGAGTTTGACAAAAGGCAGAATCTTATGCCCCGGCGCCTGGGAACGAACATCCCCGAAACGGCGAAGCTGGGCAGCTGTTCACGAGCGACCGTCGTGAACATCTACGGACTGTGGTTGAGGGCTGGTGAAACCACAAGTGGGCAGCTTGGTGTTGGACGTGCAAGACTCATCAGAAAACATGAAGGTCAGAGACTTGCCTTCTCTGTAGGGCAGGGTATGCGTCGATCTTACGACAGGATACAGTGTTTGTACGCCCATCTTTGTGACAGGAGGTCTGGAGGACTTCGGCCTTTAATTAACGTAGTAAAATTAAACACTTACAGCCGTGCTTATTATGTGGTGGTGGTGGTGGTTGTTGGCATGTTTAAGGGGGACTAAACAGCGAAGGTCATCAGTCCCTCTCTTATTATGTCATTTATTGTACGATTACCAGTTTCGGTGGTTCAGTGCACCACCTCCTGGTCTAAGCAGATTCTAGGGGGCTTAACACCATCCATACACAGACGCATCAGTGCTCAACATCTATAACTGGTTCACGCAGAGTCTGCGTAAACCAGAACCTAATTTCAGAACACACATATTAATAAAGGGAATTCCCGTTAATATAATTAAAAGGTATAATTACAAACATTACAAAACGTAAAAAAATCTCAAACTCAGTGAACAGGAATTATGCCACACTGCTCATGACCAAGTTAATAAAACTGAGTAAGGAATTTCATTAAACACTAAAGCTGAAATAGCAAACTATCATACAGACGAGGCAAAAGTTAAATTTCACTAGTAAACCACTCAATCTGAAAGTGCTGCACGGCTTACGGCCTTAGTAATCTACAGCAGATAAAGGTCTCAGTCGAACACTTTATCGCCAAGGTATGGATAGTCACTAATTTAGGCCCAAAATTTCCACCAGTGAAATAAATGTAAAGGTACAACACGGTTGCGTCCAAGATCAATCAGAATAAATTAAAGTATTCCAGTGATCCATAAGACACCAACAGCAGAGGCATAGATATCAGAGCGAGAGCAAAACTGACCGCAGAATGGTCCTTGAATGCGCGGAAACGATGAAGACAAAACTGCAAGCGTTTACGACCGCACATTATGGATAAACAGGGAACTGCAAATCCACTGAAGGCCATAGGAGGACACCGTCGATACAGCGCTGTGACTGCCGCTCCCCAAAGCAGTGACGACTCGACCTCGGCACAAACTGAACTGACGGCCGTAGGAACGGTTGGACGTGAAACCCGCGCGTGAAGCCCTTACGCTGCGGCCCTGCTGACCCTTCTCACCTCTCAACCCACAGCCGGTCTATTTCAAACACTCTCTGAACCAGTGACCATCTACTAAACCGCAAGTTAAATTCGCGCCTTCTATCTGGGCGCCAGTGAAAGAAGGGTCCAGTAAGACAAAGATGAACTGGAGCCAGTTCTGCTCATACCGCATATGCCATAAGTTGGCTTCCAGAAAGGCTTGCGGCGTCTTTGCTCTTCTGCAACGAATCCTCGCGCCCATTATAGAAATGCCTCCCACTTCATGGGCCATGAAGCTGCACGGGCCATCACCTGCGGTTCATTCTCCATATAAAACGCTGTTCTGGAACATTCTAAAGCCCCCCCTTCGACTAAGAAACCTGCCAATCGAAATGGCGTTTCTGCTTTTTGGCCAGAAAAGCATGGCATCTTCTCTCGTAAGATGTTATTGCTCTCCACCCCGCCTTCCACAAACCGGCTGTTTTTTAAGCAGCAGGAGTGCGTCTAACCTCAACTCACGTGCTCTGCCACAGGCAGACAGCCCGAGGGGCTGTAAAGTTGCTGCCTCTACTCCGTTTTCTATAGAGCAGTGAAAACATCCCTCTCGGCCGAACTTGTGATGTCTTCTTCCGCTAACTGCGCTTCTGCTGATCGCCGATTCCACCGGAACGCATAAGCGTCACCGCTCCAAACTGTCGGCATTAAGCTGTATTACCTCCCAGGCATGCAACACTACAGTAAAATGTCAGTGCGTGGTGCTACCCAATATCAGCCAAAGAAATGATCAGTTATCCAGTCATCCATCACTCGCGATCTCATATCGAAAAAAATATGCAAACGAACTGGTATAATGTTACATGTATGGACGCGAAATACTGCCACCTTTCACTCATAGTTGTTAATTAAGAATTTTGATCATATTACTCTTTTAATTGTTGAAAAAGTCCACGTGCTTTGGGTGATGGTAGACAACACGACTGTGCTAACAGCAGTCAGCGTTTCAAATGACCATCGTTACCCCAATAGGATCCATTTTTATATTATACTGTGTTATTAAGAGGCTTCGGAAACACACAATGAAGAGAGACAAAGTTAAATGGACTATAGAAGATTTCGGAAAGGTAAAACAAGATGTTGAAGAACTTTTATCGATAGCAAATTTCTGATTTCATTACGGTGGGGTACAAAGATCGAAGTATTGTTGTCGACAAGTGCATTTGTAAGTCAGATCACTACTTCTATGTGTGTTTTGTCCACTTAGAGAAGAAATCTTTATGTACTTTTACAATTTTATTGTGGTGCAAAGATAGAATTTTCCCCTTTATGGAACCTTGACCACCAGTGTCTTTGGCATAAGCAACTGCAGCAGCTGCAATATTTATCAAAGTGTTCACGTAACTAATGTGTTGTGTCTGGCGCTTTCTTGGCGCTGTGCATTTCATTAAAGTGATACACTACATTAAAGATCCCTCGGAAACACAAAATTTTTAATATGCTCAGATGTGCTTAAGTATCAGAAGCTCTGACATTGGTGTATAAATATGCTATAGATACTGATATTATTTAGTAGTTAATTATGGGATACAGTCTGTAAATTTATTTAGAGAGACATGGCACTATAGTTACAGAATGTTCGATATTGTACATCAGTCGAATATAATCACATGTAGGTCCAAGATCAAAAGTAATACCTCGTAAAAATAAAGTCTTTTAGCTAGTCAGTAACATCGGTTATATTTTACCAGTGTAGAACATGATGCATGTTCCTCTTCGCCCTTAAAATGATGTTTGGTCAGATAACATGAGTACGTCTTTGTACCACCAACAATACAGCCTCATTTAGGCCAAAGAGGAACTGACATCTATTATTTCACTGCCTACTTTAGCATATTATTTTAGCCAACACGTGTTTTGTACAGTTATAGAAAAAAATATACAAACAAATGAGATGTGCAAATATGTACTTTGAGGCTCCATTCTGCCTTGCACCAAATATGGTACGAAGATCTCAATGTGCTCATTTTGAAAGTGCAGATTAACCTGTGAGACAGATCAGTTGCACCATATGTGTCTCGGTAAGTAATTCAGTTAATTTACATGTGGAAATATTTATTGTAGCATCCATTTTACCTTGTACTAAGTGAGAGGTATGTTTGTTCATGTGTATGTGTGTGTGTGTGTGTGTGTGTGTGTGTGTGTGTGTGTGTGTGTGTGTGTGTGTGTGTTTTGCTTATGAAACATTACACCAGTAATGCCAATATCTTTAAACATTTTTGATAAGTAATTAAATTTTTAACTTGGAAATACTGTAAGTTACTCTAGTTTTGTAAGTATCTGTTGGTATTTTCGATAAAAAAACGCAGATATTTTACACATGAATGTAACGTGTGTGTGTAGTAACAGAGCAGGGTACATGCTAACGAAACTGTGTAAGGTTACTGCTGACAATGAGTCTCGCCTCTCTCTTGCCCCTGCATGCAAACAACCCGCGTACGCGGATTCGTGTGTGCTGTAGTAAGTACAGCGCGTTACGTATATACACTCCTGGAAATTGAAATAAGAACACCGTGAATTCATTGTCCCAGGAAGGGGAAACTTTATTGACACATTCCTGGGGTCAGATACATCACATGATCACACTGACAGAACCACCGGCACATAGACACAGGCAACAGAGCATGCACAATGTCGGCACTAGTACAGTGTATATCCACCTTTCGCAGCAATGCAGGCTGCTATTCTCCCATGGAGACGATCGTAGAGATGCTGGATGTAGTCCTGTGGAACGGCTTGCCATGCCATTTCCACCTGGCGCCTCAGTTGGACCAGCGTTCGTGCTGGACGTGCAGACCGCGTGAGACGACGCTTCATCCAGTCCCAAACATGCTCAATGGGGGACAGATCCGGAGATCGTGCTGGCCAGGGTAGTTGACTTACACCTTCTAGAGCACGTTGGGTGGCACGGGATACATGCGGACGTGCATTGTCCTGTTGGAACAGCAAGTTCCCTTGCCGGTCTAGGAATGGTAGAACGATGGGTTCGATGACGGTTTGGATGTACCGTGCACTATTCAGTGTCCCCTCGACGATCACCAGTGGTGTACGGCCAGTGTAGGAGATCGCTCCCCACACCATGATGCCGGGTGTTGGCCCTGTGTGCCTCGGTCGTATGCAGTCCTGATTGTGGCGCTCACCTGCACGGCGCCAAACACGCATATGACCATCATTGGCACCAAGGCAGAAGCGACTCTCATCGCTGAAGACGACACGTCTCCATTCGTCCCTCCATTCACGCCTGTCGCGACACCACTGGAGGCGGGCTGCACGATGTTGGGGCGTGAGCGGAAGACGGCCTAACGGTGTGCGGGACCGTAGCCCAGCTTCATGGAGACGGTTGCGAATGGTCCTCGCCGATACCCCAGGAGCAACAGTGTCCCTAATTTGCTGGGAAGTGGCGGTGCGGTCCCCTACGGCACTGCGTAGGATCCTACGGTCTTGGCGTGCATCCGTGCGTCGCTGCGGTCCGGTCCCAGTTCGACGGGCACGTGCACCTTCCGCCGACCACTGGCGACAACATCGATGTACTGTGGAGACCTCACGCCCCACGTGTTGAGCAATTCGGCGGTACGTCCACCCGGCCTCCCGCATGCCCACTATACGCCTTCGCTCAAAGTCCGTCAACTGCACATACGGTTCACGTCCACGCTGTCGCGGCATGCTACCAGTGTTAAAGACTGCGATGGAGCTCCGTATGCCACGGCAAACTGGCTGACACTGACGGCGGTGGTGCACAAATGCTGCGCAGCTAGCGCCATTCGACGGCCAACACCGCGGTTCCTGGTGTGTCCGCTGTGCTGTGCGTGTGATCATTGCTTGTACAGCCCTCTCGCAGTGTTCGGAGCAAGTATGGTGGGTCTGACACACCGGTGTTAATGTGTTCTTTTTTCCATTTCCAGGAGTGTACGTCCGAAAAGTGCGTCAGAAAATCTTTTGCTACACTACTAACGTCGCCAATTACGATTGCAATGAATATGGGGTCATCGAGACTGAAACATGAATCGATGAAAGCTTATCATATGGTCAAATGAATCACGTTTCATGTGACACAAGGTCGATGGTCAGGTTCAAATATGCCATCAACTGGGCTAACGGCCGTTCGAAACTTCTACCGCACCACGACGGTGGCTGTTGGGGCACTATTGTGCTAAGGCGACACTCATCGGGGCTCCCATCATGGAAGGTTTGGTAGTGACAGAAGGAACTGTACAGCTGTTACATTACTACAGATGATCTGCATCCTTTCTTCGTCTGATATCCTCCCCAGAGGCAGTGCTATCTTCAAGCAGACTACTTGCCAAATTCTTGCTACAGTGGTTTGAAGATCATGATAGTGAATGACATTGTGATCTAGGCCACTAAATTCACTTGCTCTGAAACTGACGGGATACATCTTGGGCGCTATTGGGCTTCAGCACATATCAACAAACCACCTGCCCCTAACGTAGGGAAATAGGGTGACCTGTACATAGACATCTGATGCCACATACGCCTGAAAACCTATCGAGGAGATGACAATTCCATGCCATGCGGAACTGGTGCGGTATTGGGTTAAAACCGTGGACGAACACATTGTTAAGTAGTTGGTCGTAATGTTTTGAATTAACAGTGTATATTCAACTGTACACAATGAAATTAGAATGGCACAGATTATGAGAACGAGTTTCTTCCAGTAATATTGTCGGAGGAGTAAACACATCTGAGACTGATAAACTTAGAATAGAGACGATATTTAGGGAGCGATCTGAAGGAAGTGAACTTCCAGATTTGTTCACAGAGTGTCTACGTTAAATGTTAACTCACGTACATCAAGAGAAAGCTCGATAATAGTTAACAGATTTAATTCACAGAGTATAAAGAAGATTCACTGAACGAAATGCTTATCAGACTTATGTCACGGGAATACATAACTTTTCAAACTCCTTACAAGAGACAGTAAACCACGACTGGCAACAGGTACAATAAGGGTTCCTAACTGATTTTACCAAGGTGAAGGGTCATTACGTTGTGAAACGGATCATATGAACATGCACTGAATATGAAATACCACTCTACCTTGGATTTATTGATTTCTAGAAAGCTAAAAAGTCTGAAGAAATAGCTTTAATTGCATTACATCAAAAACAAACTACAAATTAAAACCGAATTACATACTCTGTAATATATTTACATTGTCCTTAGGAATATTTTTTGAGACTACGTAACAAGTATGAAGAAGGAATACATTACTGCGCATTGTGGTCCATCAGGAAAATCATACGTAATTCTTAATTTGTCTAAAGGCCGAAGTCTGCAGCGAATTTGTAAGCAATATGTACTGTAGTTCTTATTTGTAGTCATGCGCCGTGGAACTTAAATGCCTAAGCCATTAAGTATACTGATATAAGGATCAAACTGGAAATAACAAGATGTGATATGAAGAATTCCTTATGATTTAAGGATAAATTCCAAAATGGAAAGAGGGAGCTAGAGAAATCAGGAAATATGCAGATATATAAAGGAGAGGATCACAGTAAGAGGAGGACTGTGGAAGAGGTTTCCATCAAACAGCAAATGTGAAATGACTGAAGACTGTGAACGAGTGAACTGACTTTGGAAGAGACGTATGGTGAAGCCAATCAATGACTACTTCCACATGTACTGATAATTAATCCATGATACCTCTAAGGAATGCAAAAAAAAAGTCCTAGAAACCATTTTCATGACACGACGCATCTGAGAAAAATCACCTTGCGTAACTACCATTTGAATACTACATAGCCGCGCGGGATTAGCCGAGCGGTCAAGGCACTGGAGTCATGGACTGTGCGGCTGGGCCCGGCGGAGGTTCGAGTCCTCCCTCGGTCATGGGTATGTGTGTTTGTCCTTACGATGATTTAGGTTAAGTAGTGTGTAAGCATAGGGACTGATGACCTTAGCAGTTAAGTCCCATAAGATTTCACACACATTTGAACAATACTACATAGTGAATAATGATTCGTTAAACAGTAATTCAAAATCGGACAAATGTTTGCTTTCTGTATAAAGTGTACAGGAGTGCGATGAGAATGACTCCCCAATTTTGTAACTGCTTATTTGGATTACATCAGATTTTTAAACAATCAGCGCCAAAATGTAATTCGAAAATATTATTTTTTCATATTACCATAGTGCTGTGTGAGACTACTCCGCACATTTTCCAGTAAGCGGCAGTTGGGGAAACAGCATCCTTCAGCCTATCTCAACAGCATCCGAAACCTGATAGCATTCAAAGAAGAACCATTTATTACTAATATCTCCTGTTTGTAACTCGACGTGTGCTTGTCAATGCAATCTTTGCCTTATGGGTTTTCGATACATAACATGATTAAAAAACCGTCATTACGTCATTTCTTACCTCGCAGACTGTTGCCTGTACCGTCTGTTTCGTTTCCCGTCCTTTTCCATGAAATTTTTACAATTTTTTCTCTACACTGGGGCGCTTTATGCTCATATTTAGTACATTTATAACAGCTGGTAGTTCGACAGTCATTTTCCTTGCATCCACACCTTTGGCATTTTTCACGTTCAAATACTTTGTCGCATCTCACATCCATTTCTTCTGGCTCATCACAGTGATAACAATAATTCTGGAATGTCCTTGCTTCCTCTGCCTTGTTGTATGTCTGTACCTATGTTACTTTGGTATTGTGCCAGTAGTTTTTGACTACATGTCCCTCTTTACAGAAGTTATAACATTTCTCATGTTATGGTAGTTGCTTACTATTATTCTGTCTAATTATTCTCCTCACCTCCTGTTTTTCTCTTTTATTGAACACGATCACACTCTTTTCTTGTTGGGTTATTTCCACGGCTTCGCCCAAGTTAACCTTTCGTCTCGACTGTGTACTTTCGTCTGTACTCTCTCACTGGCTAATCCTTGAATAAAACATGCACAGCCTCTGGCATAAACTACTTCTGCGACACCCTTTAACTGTTCCCAATCCGTTACTCACATCACAACACTCTGAACGATTTGGATAGCTCTTCCATCCCTTTTTCTCCAGGAGGCAATTGATTCCCCAGAATACTGTCTGACTTGAAACTTCCTACAAGCATAGAAATACATGGTTCGTTTCTCAGAATAGTACTGCTCCAAAGAGTATATGACCTCAGCCCAGTTATTCGTATTGCCCCTTACTAACAATTTTGCACTTGCAGCCGTGCTTATTTTAGATTTCACATACTGAAATAATACTTTTGCATCCTCAGACTTCACTAATTAAAAAGCACCATTCACGTTTTCAGTGAATTCTTACAGTTCTCGTTTGTTACCATCAAATGTCTCCGGAATTAAAACAAACTCATCCTTAGCAGTCATACCAACGCTGTTGTTGTTGTGGTCTTCAGTCCTGAGACCGGTTTGGTGTAGCTCTCCATGCTACTCTATCTTGTGCAAGCTGCCTCATCTCCCAGTACGTACTGCAGCCTACATCCTTCTGAATCTGCTTAGTGTATTCACCTCTTGGTCTCCCTCTACGATTTTCCCCCACATGTTGCCCTCCAATACCAAAGTGGTGATGCCTTGATGCCTCAGAACATGTCCTTCCAACCGATCCCTTCTTCTAGTCAAACAACCGATCCCTTCTTCTAGTCAAGTTGCGCCACAAATTTCTCTTCTCCCCAATTCTATTCAATACCTCCTCATTAGTTATATGATCTACCCTCTAAACTACAGCATACTTCTGTAGCACCACATTTCGAAACCTTCTATTCTCTTCTTGTCTGAACTATTTATCGTCCATGTTTCACTTCCATACATGGCTACCTCCATACAAATACTCTCAGAAACAACTTCCTGACACTTAAATCTATACTCGATGTTAACAAATTTCTCTTCTTCAGAAACGCTTTCCTTGCCATTGCCAGTCTACATTTTATATCCTCTCTACTTCGACCAGCATTAGTTATTTTGCTCCCCAAATAGCAAAACTCCTTTACTACTTTAAGTGTCTCATTTCCTAATCTAATTCCCTCAGCATCACCCGAGTTAACTCGACTACATTCCATTATCCTCGATTTACTTTTGATGACGTTCATCTTATATCCTCCTTTAAAGACACTGTCCATTCCGTTCAACTGCTCTTCCAAGTCCTTTGCTGTCTCTGACAGAACTACAACGTCATCGGCGAACCTTAAAGTTTTGAATTCTTCTCCATGGATTTTAATACCTACTCCGAATTTTTCTTTTGTTTCCTTTACTACTTGCTCAATATACAGATTGAACAACATCGGGGAGAGGCTACAACCCTGTCTCACTCCCTTTGCAACCACTGCTTCCCTTTGATGTCCCTCGACTCTTATAACTGCCATCTGGTTCCTGTACAAATTGTAAATAGCTTTTCGCTCCCTGTATTTTATCCCTGCCACCTTCAGAATTTGAAAGAGAGTATTCCAGTCAACAGTGCCAAAAGCTATCTCAAAGTCTACAAATGTTAGAAACTTAGGTTTGCCTTTTCTTAATCTAGCTTCTAAGATAAGTTGTCGGATCAGTATTGCTTCACGTGTTCCAATATTTCTACTGAATCCAAACTGATCTTGCCCGAGGTCGGCTTCTACCAGTTTTTCCATTCGTCTGTAAAGAATTCGCGTTAGTATTTTGCAGCCGTGACTTATTAAGCTGATAGTTAGGTAATTTCCACATTTGTTAACACCTGCTTTCTTTGGGATTGGAATTATTATATTCTTCTTGAAGTCTGAGAGTATTTCGCCTGTCTCATACATCTTACTCACCAGATGGTAGAGTTTTGTCAGGACTGGCTCTCCCAAGGCTGTCAGTAGTTGAAATGGAATGTTGTCTACTCCCGGAGCCTTGTTTCGACTTAGGTCTTTCAGTGCTCTGTCAAACTCTTCACTAACGCTATCGCTACTGATTCTGTTACAATCCAAGGGATCCTATGCTCAGTTTGTCGCGCTTCCTTATTTGTTCTCGTATTTTCTTGCCTCTATTCTATTGCTGATCCACCTAGGTCTTTGGCGCTCCTGCATGCCCCGTCCCGCTGGGCTCTCCACTATGTTAGGAGCTGCTGCTCGTAATCTTGGACACTGCTGCTCATAAGCGCTTTTTCTTCTTGCGGCGGGACTCGGTGACGCAAGTGGTATCATTTGTTCTCCTGCTATTTATGCTTCCTTCACTACCAGCCTCATTACCCGGTTCGCAACAATTTGCTACACCATTCACCCCAAAAACAATTTATGTTGTGTCCCGCACATGTTTCCTATCCCTTAGTGGCTCAGCCGAGACATTAACGACATTGTGCGGTTAGTTGCTTTATTACGAACCTTGGGAGAAAACCTCCTTTGTTGGAGTGGATTAGGTTACAGAAGGCTGGTAACTCTCGTGGAGTTCGCTGGAATGGTTTGCAGCAGTGGCAGTTACTACTCTTTCTTCAACTAATTTATTGTTCTAACAAATACATTCGGTGTGAGGTGTGAGGTGTCGGACCAAAATCGCTTATCAGAATATCAGACGCTTTCAACTAGAAAGGATCCCTATGAGAGACGAGTGCTTGATTGTCACTTGGTCTTCTAACTACCGGCCACTTGGCCTAACTACTCAATCATCAACACTGTGCAGTAGTCACAGAACACTTTGCCTACCGTACAAGAGACAAGTACCAAGCAATATCTTGTTCCTGCTGTTCACTGAAATTCAGCTATTCTAACTCTTTGAGACAGCACTCTTCCAATGAATATTGCAAAATGCTACCTAGCGTCCAGTTACTGTGTACCCACCAGAGTCTTGTCACCGCCTTCTCGTGTTACAGCTCCATCAGGTGCTGCCGTGCAGCGTCGCTGCATTCTGGGTGCTCGATACTGGAACTCAAAATGGTTCAAATGGCTCTGAGCACTATGGGACTTAACATCAGTCCCCTAGAACTTAGAACTACTTTAACCTAACTAACTAAGGACATCATACACATCCATGCCCGAGTCAGGATTCGAACCTGCGACCGTAGCAGTCGCGCGGTTCCAGACTAAAGGGCTTGAACCACTTGGCCACAACGGCCGGCACTGGAACTCAATACTGCCTGTATTCACTGCTACATGATACTTTGATATTCTTCTTAATCGCCTCTAGTTGCATAGGGCCCTCTTCAGTCTCTTTCTGGAACATATCCTTGGACCTTTCCCTCGGCATACGATCGCCTTATTGTTTGATTACCTCTCTAAATCCTATTCGGTATTCTTGCATTGCGCGCCCTTTAAGTTACCCGTTATTCCGTTGACCTCGATCCTTGGCGACGTTAGCGAGGTGTCAAGTGTACTACTAGCTGGCGTGTTTGACCAGCCTCGAAAAAACTACTAGTGTCCAGCTGTTTTGGGAAGCGTTATCCGCCCTCGATATGCTATATGGTTTCTCTCTGCCAAGCACGCTCACTGACTTGCATATCTCGTTCGGCACACTTCTCCCGTTGTGATCTGACATATAATAACATTTATTAAAGTTCTCTAAGGTCACGACAAGGATTTGAGGAAACACGTTGTTGCTAAGTTCTTCCATCGCGCTCTCAGTGTGTGAATGGTGTCTTTGTACTGTGAGATATAAAGCCAGATCTCTTGAAATTATTTCGGGTTTACGTAGTTATTCTGTCAAGTCTGTAATCGATAGTAAGACTGTGACTTTGAGAAATATCCGTCTTGTCGAAATATTCCTCATTAGCCACAAGTGTTTTCTCGTTTAGTACCACATAGGTGTTGTTTAAATGGCTCTAAGCACTATGGGATTTAACATCTGAGGTCATCAGTTCGCTAGACTTACACATACTAAAACCTAACTAACCTAAGGACATCACACACATCCATGCCCGAGGCAGGATTCGAACCTGCGACCGTAGCAGCAGCGCGGTTCCGGACTGAAGCGCCTAGAGCCGCTCGGCCACAGCGGCGGGCCATAGGTGTTGTCTACGTGAACATTTTCAGAGGTGGTGAGGTTTAGAAGGACCCATTCCCTCAGGATCTGGCTGCAGGTTATCACCGTGCCCACAACATTTCGAGACAAGTTGAAGTTAAGAGACTCATTTCTGGAATTACTTCATAAATATGCAATATAATTACTAAGAAAACTGTCGCATAGATATACAGTATAGTCCAGCAGGCTGTCACTGATATGTTCAGTAGTAGCGAACCACTCCCCGGCACTTTTCATATGCATTTCGTGCGTGATGGTTCTGTAAATAGGCATTGTCTCAAACAGAACTGATTTATTAAGGAGCTACAGATCTTTTATAAACTGATTAGTGGAGAGGTCCGTTTGCGCTTAGTGTAGAGCCAACAAATCGTGTTTTTATGTACGAGTATGTAGACTGAAGTGGTGAGTAAAAGTTTGTACCGGAATCGAACCCGGGTCTCCTGCTTACTGGAAGCCATCTTCGCACAATGGTTCACACACCTGCACGGATTTCCCCGGGACGCCTCCGCCGTCGATCCAAATTATCACTGCCATCCCAGTCTACTTTAAATTGTGTTTTGTACAAGAACTTTCATATATGATTTCGTCGATGAAAGTCAGATGCGCAGACAACGAAGGGTAATATATAATTTCAGCTTATTATTTATCTTCGTCTTAACAACAGAAATAAAAAAGCTGATTTGCGTGTCTCACTAGTAATAGTTTCTCATACATTAATATGTTGTTTCATATTAGTCGAAAATATCTTGCGTCACTTAAAGTTTTCCCCTCCTACGTTAAACATGCTATCCCTGCAAACTTAATCGAAAAACTACTTTTCATGGTGAGACGTAAAGAACACAATTTCTAACGATGCGGTTTATCTTAACACACGTTTATGATCTGAACAGCTAAAAATAAACGAGCAGTTAATTTTTAAATGTGTACCTGAGGATTTATTTTACTGTATATGGAATCACAATGAAACAACTGCCACATGTCCAATATATTCAAAGACGTGGGAGATGCTTCATTGGGATGTCATGCAGAAAAGAAATCAATAAAATTCCCAGGTTTGCATTTCTGGCCTGGAAACATGAGAACGAAGACCCCCACACAACAAGAGAAGATGTGACTTTATTGAATGTTCATTGGAAAAGTAAAAAATATTATAAAGCCAATAGATGAATTTTATTATTAAATCTTCCGTACATTTTACTCTCTGTTTGCCAAGAGAAGCCACTGAGACTACTCCTGTAATTTCTTTATATCTCTTGCTGTTCAAATTCGAGAGACATATTCTGCTTCTCTTTGCCCTAACTGTAAAAACGACTTTCGACCTAACATGAGCGTAGCAGCAGCGGTCCTTTGATCGAGACGTTAATCACTCCCACTAAAATGAAATTTACTACTGAGGTAATTGTCTATTGATGACATCGTTATACCGTGCCGCTCGTAATTATCCCTACTCTGACGAAAGTGAAACCGACAAACTAGATGTAACGACAGGAAGCATTAGATGGCCCCCATGCGTTGTCATTATAAGATGTTTAATCAGTACTTATGAATACATTACGTGCAAACCATTTTACAGTACTTAAGCGGCGCGAAACGGCCGACGATTAGGGGCGTGTGTAATACAGCCTGCTGTCCAGTTTATTTCTAGAGATAGGAACTTTGGGGGGAAAAACCAATTACTTCTGCACTTAGTTTTATAACAGGATCTGCTACCTGTCATCGATTCCTTCCACCGCATGAGCACAATCGAACTATGCGCACCAACTTTGACGTCCCGTTCCCGACTGATGAACTAAGAGGATAGTAAAATTCTGAAAGACTGCGGATTGCTACCGTGAATGCAAATATCGACGTTAGTATTTCTAATGGTGTCACAAAGCGAAATGCGACGGTACGTCAAAGTAGTCTTCCATATTTTAAAAATAAACCAGCTACGTAATACGAGGTTGGTTTGAAAAGTTCTCGGAATCACCACGAGAGGTCAGAGCTAGCGCAACGGGTTGTTCACGTGATATTCATTGGACTGCTGCCCATAAACACGTGCCACGTCAGTGCTCTTGGAAGAGTTTTTTTTTTTCTTTATTGATTTTCAATTCCCCCCCGAAGGGGGCGGGCTGGCAGCAGCTTAGTACGCTGCTCTCCAGCCTACAGACTTTTTTTTAAAAAAAGGAAGAAGAAAGAAACAAGGAAAAACAGGCGATAAAATGGTGACTTAAAGTGTGAAATGGCATAAAAATGCGGAAAGTTAAAACAGAAAGCAAAAGGGGTTGGCAATGTTGATAAAATACACAGGATTGAGACAAGTAACATAGGAGACACACAATTAAAAAACATGGCGACAGTCTGGTTTCTGTTCACAAGAGATAAAAGAATCACACCCAGCGACAGTGTGATGGCCGTTCGCTACACTTCCCAAAAGACACGACACGGAACACTCACTGGAAAAACACACCGTAAAACACTGCACGAAAATGGCGGCGCAAATATGGCACTCCCGAGCCAAAGGAAGATGTGGGGGGGGGGGGGGACCTGGAGGAGGGGAAAAACAAGGAGAGAGGAGAGGAAAAAACGAAAAGGGGGGGGAACCAAGGAGGGAGAGGACTAATAAAGGGGGAGAAGGGCAGACGCGAGAGGGAATGAGAGGAGGCAGAGGAGGGAAATGTAAAAGGACTTGGGGGAGAGAAGGGGGCAAAGAGAGGGGAGGTGAGGAGGAAAGAGGATGGAAGGGGGGGGAGAGGGAGCCCGGGAAAAGGACAGAGAAAAGGAGGGGGACTGAGGATCAGAGTTGACAGAAGGGATAGTTGGAGGGAAAGAGGGCGTCATCCGGGCTTGGAAGAGAGCTGTGGCGGCGACGTGGCTCTGTTGTTCCCGCATAGTGATTTGCGAAGATGGAAAAAATCGAGATTCGAGAAGTGATTAAGTACTTCGTAAAGAAAGGTATGAAAGCGAAGGACATTCACTCCGATTTCCAGAATACACTGGGTACTCTGCACCTTCATATTCAACTGCTGCCAAGTGGACAACTGAATTTAAATTTGGTCGGGAGAGAGATGATCCGCGCAGTGGTCGGCCAAGATGTGTCACTATTCCAGAAATCATTGCAAAGGTGAACAAAATGGACATGGAGAATTGCCGATTGAAAATGCGTGAAATTGTCCACGCTTGCCAGATGCCATCTGAAAGGGTATATCATATTTTAACTAAAGAGTTAGAAATGAAAAATTATCTGAAAGATGGGTGCCGCGACTCTTGACGCGCGCCCGCACACATGTGCCGTCGCCATGGCAAAATTACACCCACTAAGGTATGAATTGGTGCCACACCCGCCCTATTCACCTGATATGGCTCCGTCAGACTTCCATCTCTTCTAAAAACTGACAATTTTTCTTAGTGCACTAAGATTGACTTCAAACGAAGAATTGATAGCTGGAGTTAACTACTATTTTGCTAGCCTGGAGGAAACTAATTTTCGGGATGGGATCAAGGTATTGGAGCACCGTTGGATCAAGTGAATTAATCTACAAAAAGACTACACTGAAAAGTAAAAAAAAGTTTCAGTGATGTAAGTACATTGTTTTTTTTTTTTTTTTTTTTTTGTATTCCGTTCCCAGAACTTGTCAAGCCACCATCGCATTAAGACTAATTCCAAAACACTATTTCGGAAAAATAAATTAACAACAAGAATGTCAATAATTTTCTGTAGTACTCACTCAAAATCAAAAACAAAACATGGATATGTTTCTACAATATTAATTTGCGATGGGAAATGCACTCTTCCATGCACTTCACTATTGTTTGCAAAATATAGATAAAGATTTAGATTAAGGGATAATTACAGATCTAACACTAATTTTAAGGCTCTGACCATATTACTGAAATCTATTTAGAATCTCTTAGCTATAAACACTGCAAATTAATTTATCCATTATACTGGTGATTAAGGTCTGTGGTTGTCAATTAAATAACTTGAATTTATACAGCAATCGATCATTTTACACAAATTTACTTATGCTAAGGTCCGCTTCTGGTTTTCGCCTGTCTTTAAGTTGGCGTAATACTGTTATATTTCCATCGTTACTATGCCTATATCGACTATAAATATAATACTTCTGAATACATAGCCGTATTATGCCAATTTAAATTGGGCTAAAAAGTGAAACGAGTCTAAACACAAATAAATTTTTGTAAAAAGATCTGGTTGGTGTACTCATTCAAGTAAACAGTAGCACATTTTTATGAAGGACATGCATGTGTCTTTATTTGTTTCAGTTTCTGTATTTTGCACCTATTCTTGCGAAACGTAAAATTGCTTGATATGTAAATCATGACTTGCAACATACTAGTATAGCAGACACCCTAAATATTCAAGTGCTCCAAACAGTATTCTGACGTACACTAAATTAAACAGGCAAGCGTCAGCATCTTAACCTGTGACTTGTCTATCTCGTTAATGCAAATATAGTCATATCTCTGACACGTATAACTTCCATATACAAAATGAAGAAACAGTGTATCACCTGATGTACAGTGAAGAACAAATATAACTACTCGGAGAAACAAACATGTATTTGGTACTGCTTTTCCTGTAAGTACACATTACTCTTGCATAAACAATGTTTTAACTTAAGCAGTGCTGTTTCTGAAATAGAAAACTGTCAACAACAATATATTATATGTTTTTGTGACACAAATATCTTTAATTTGTGTTTAATTATCAATCATTGCCAAATGCCTTCACCTACGGAGAAAATAAACGGAGCTACTCTAGTAAATGTTCGCTTTACTCCACAGTAGCTCGAGAGAATTACATAGCGTTGACACTACAATCTAATTAGTTTATTCTCAAAGGGAACGACTGAGGAATGATTCACCTTCCACGCACGGCTCACGCATTTGGAAGAGAAGGAAATTCGCCCAGACAGGGCACGAAGTACCGAGAGCGTCCACTCGCGGCTGCTGTGGCGCCCCTGGCGGCGGCTGCCGACACTAGCGGGCCCTGTATCGCCTTGCAGCGCTTCGGCTGGTGTCTGGCGCGCTCGCGCCGTGGCGGCGGCGGCGCCCTTTGAAGTGGGCTCATTACAGCGACGGGCGGGGGTCACCTGCGCAGGCGCGGCCGCTGGTTGGCGCCTCGCCACCAGAGGCGCTGCGGGCGCTCGTACGGCGCTCGTCTCCCCAGTCATACGATTGTACGAGTTGCGCGGACAGAGCCAAATGATTTTGCAGCTCTCTGTCTTACCCCGCCGTTTTCTTGATACCTCAAATTTATCTTATTTTTAACTTGTTTGGCCGGATACCATTGAATCGATCCCAAAGCATCGATAATATTGTCATTTGGCAATTCGATTTCGTAAGGGTAAGATGCTGTAGACACAAAAGATATCGTCCGCTGAAATTACATTAGCTGTAGCTGCCAATAAACAATCAAAAACAACGAGAAACAGGATATATGGACGGCGGTTATCGCTAAAAGAACCGAATTTATGTAATCTAGCTTTTACTCACGCCGTTTTAACCTCACTGTTGAAACTGTTCAAAATAACCAGTTTCTGAAATAAACGAGTCTAGGTTTTTCTTACTATTATTTACTATAATAAACGTAGAAACTGGATAAAGATGGAAAAATTTTGAGCACCTGGTTTTCAAAATGCGTAGAATCAGAATATTAAACTAAATGGGGAAATAAAAGAAAACTTAGTCCTTCCATTGTTCGCTGCTGATAAGTGGTTGAATACTGCGAAAAATCACCAATATTCTCCTACTGATTCTAATTAATTCAAACTCTGCTCAAAATTCATTTTCTAATCGGGCATCGTAGCACTATCTGGGCATTATGAATAGTCAGTGCTAAAGGGCAAAAACTGAGGTTGAAGAACTCTGTTAATTTTCCACGTTTTCAAGGGCTACAAGCAGAGAAGGGCATATTGTGTAGACACAGGCAGCAGATCAGCCGCTTTGTGTTTTTATTGACACTCTGAATGAATTATTTTAAGTTTTTAAATTTTACTGTTAGCATGATTTCTTTCTTCTCTTGTTATTTCATACAAATGGCAGAGAAATCTCTAATCACTGTACTTCATTGTTACGCCACTTCGTAAAAATGTGTTCAGACTAGGGTTGGTGTCATTCTGTAATACAGCGAATCTCAGGTGACGACTGCGAGAAACTACCTATAGATAATGTGGGAACAGGCCCTGCACACTGCACCCACACGCGTAGGCCTACTTTTAACGCACGGCACGTAGCAATATGGACACTATTGTCTCAGCAGTGCTGCATCAGTTCTTAAGCCATGTGTTTGTTGTTCGTTTCTGTCCGCATTGTTATTAAAATAGTGCTGATCGTTTTTCCCATTTTCTCTAATTACACAATATTTCAATCTAATGCAAATACGAATGAAAATTATTCCTTTTTTTATAAAAAAATGTGTTATTTAAGACCGAAAAATTTTAGCATTGCTGCTACAGCTAAATGATATTTCGAGTTTTTACTCGGTAATTAGTTAAAAAAGAAAAGCACCTTTTATAACTGAGACCAAACTGAATATTACCGATTATTCAGAACCGAAATGCCAGTATGAGTTTTATTTAACTGGTCGGATTTCCCAATTCTAACAGGAAATGGATACCAGAAACCAGAATGGCTGGAAAAAGAGCGATTTGACAGACGTCAGAACCATGAATCAGAAAGATCCCATATTCTATTTTGGGATGAATCCTGCATCATACAAATTATAAAAGTTGATACTACATAAAATACAGAAGAAAAATACATTAATGAAAGAGACAACCGCTGTCGACGAGAGATAAGGAGTAACTTCGACATTTCCGAAAACAGTCAGGTCATCGTAACGAGTTAAGATCAGTGCTGTAATATCAGCATACACAAATCAGCAAAGTTATTATGGAAGCCCTCGGATCCATCTATACGAATATAGCTTTAGGCGGAGTCGCATGAAACCCACGCTTCGGGGTAACAACCATGGTGTGCTAGAAAGACGAGCCTGAATGTGGCTTTTTAGAGGATCCCCAGGCTGGTTTAGACCAATGCTGAGCTGTCCCCGATACTTCGGCTCAGAGCATATAACACACAAAGAGTTAAAATACGCTAATTCGCAGATCAGATTTAACGCTAATCACAGGCAGACGATATCTCTCCATTACGTTACCTTGACCACTGTCGTGTCAGGGATGGCTATCGCTCACAGAGTACGCCGAGGTGGCAAAAGTCTTGGGATGCTTCCTAATATCGTGTTGGACTTCCTTTTCCCGGCGTAGTGCAGCAACCCGACGTGGCACTAGCTTAACAAGTCTTTGGAAGTCCCTTGCAGAAGTATTGAGCCACGCTGCCTGTATAGCCGTCCGTAATTGCGGAAGTGTTGCCGGTGCAGGCTTCAGCGCACTGTCACATAAATGTTCCATGTGACTCGTCGGGCGACAGGGTGGCCAAATCATTCGCTCGAGCTGTCCAGAAGGTTCTTCAAACCAATTACGAACAATTGTGGCCCGCTGAATGGCGTATTGTCATCCATAAAAATTCCATCGCTGATTGGGAATATAAAGTCCGTGAATAGCTGCAAATAGACTTCAGTTAGTTGAACATCACCATCTCCAGTTCAGCTGGACCAGAGGACCCAGTCCATTCCATAAAAACACACCCCAAACCGCTATGGAGCAACTACCAGCTTGCACAATGCCTTGTTGACAACTTGGGTACATGGCTTCGTGCGGTCTGCACCACACACGAACCCTGCCATCAGATCTTACCAACTGAAATCGGGACTCACCTGACCAAGTCACGGTTTCCTAGTCGTCATGGGCCAACCGGTACGACACTAGCGTCGGTCGTCTGCTCCCATAGTCCATTAACACCACATTTCGCCGCATTGTCCTAACAGCTACCTATGTTGTAGGTCCCACATCGATTTATGCTATTACTTCAGGCAGCGTTGCTTGTCTGTTAGCACTGACAACTCTTTGAAAACCTCGCTGCTATCAGTCGTTAAGTGAAGGCTGCCAGCCACTGCGTAGTGCGTGGTGAGAGGTGATGCCCTAAATTTCCTTGCCACTCTCTTGACATTGTGGATTCAAAACACTGAATTCCCCAACGATTTTCGAAGTGGAATTTCCCGTGCATCTAGCTCCAATTACCATTCCGCATTCAGAGTCCATTAAATCCCGTCGTGCGGCCATAATCACGTCGAAAACATTGAATCATCTGAGTACAAATGGCCACTCCGCCAATACACTGTCCTTTTATAGCGTGTGTACGCGACATTGCGGGCAGCTGTGCATGAGCTTATCGGTGTACCATGACTCTCACCTGAGTATATACTTACTTGTGCCTCAGTACGCCGCTTCGGCCCCCTGCGTATCCCTAATATGCCCCAGTTATCAATATGGGGAAAGGAGAACTACAGTTTAACGTGGGATCAGAACCATTTTTGGCGACTCCTCATGCCGTTAAAATGCGCAGGCTAGATTAAAGGCAGACTGAAATTTCCAGTAGTCCTACCGCGATTCGATACCTTGGCCTGTCGATTTCTAGGTACATTGTTTACTAGTATACCACTAGGCCCAACGGCCACAGAGTTAAAATCATACATATTAGAAAAGTAGATGTATGTATGTACATTCCACATCTACTCCTGAACCATTGGTTCGACGTCAAACTTGGTACGCATATCACTTATTGTCTGGAAAGAAGTACTGTGGGGATAAGAACCACCTACCTCTCAAAGAACTGTGAATGGCGGTGAAGAAACAAGCGTGGCTAACGACGCGCAAATGGTAAGACTACATTCATCCATTATTTGGGAACGAGAGTACTTAGTGTCTTGCCACCAACACAACACATAATGTCAAACCCTTATGAACTTTTTTCTTGCTGACACATCCCCAAAAAACAGAGATGGGGAAAAACGTTTATTGCTCACTACGTTTTCCCAGCTGATGCAGTAAAACTGCAACATGAGACATGACCTTTCAATTTAGTACAATTGCAACTCTAATTTCAGCACTTTTTGCGGACAATATTCACATATAACAGTGGGTTTATGTATACGAAATGTGCTATCAATGATGAAATATTATTTTGGAACGAGAAACCTCTATACCTTCACGGGTTTTAAACATAAAATATTAATAATAATTATATTTTTGCGTAACAAATACTAAGAATAACTAAGACTGTTGGTATATCATGTTATGGAATTTCTATATAACTGTGAGATAAAGACTTGCATTAATAAAATGATCACTCTGGTGTCAACTTTCGAACCTATTAGACCCATTTTAGAAGGCTTTCTAGAAAACAGTACAACACATATACTTGGTGGGGGGGGGGGGGGGGTCGTGAGAGGAGATGGACAGAAAGAGAGTGGAAATGGACAAAGAAAGAGAAGAGGAGCAGATGGACTGAACTAGGAAAGAGGAGAAGATGGACAGAGAGAGGGGGGAGGAGGAGGTGGACAGGTGGGGAGCAGAAAATAGAGAAAAGGAAGATAAGACAGACAAAGGGAGAGGGAAGAAAATGCACAAGAGAGGGAGACGGGGAGGTGGACAGAGTGGGGGGTGTAGAAGGTGGACACAAAAGGGAGGAGATGGACGAATGGGGAGGATGTGGAGAGAGAAAAGAAAGAGGAGATGGAGAAGGACAGGGAGAGGTATGAGAAAATGGAGAAAGAGGCGGATGGGGAGGCGGACAGTATTTGCGGGCTGGAGGAGGTGGACAGAGAGAGAGAGAGAGAGAGAGGGGGGGGGGAAGAGAGGGGGAGGACGTGATGGACAATGGAGAGAGGGAAATGGAGAGAGAAAAGGAAAAAGAGATTGACGAGTAGAGATGGAAGTAAATGGACACAGAGAAAGGACAGAGTATGGGGGTGGAGGAGGTGGACAGAGCGAGGAGAAACGAGACAGGCTAACAGAACTGGAGTAAGTACATGCCCTGGCAACGCCTGGTACTCAGCCAATAATAAAATAAAAATTGAAACTTCCTGGCAGATTAAAACTGTGTGCCGGATCGAGACTCGAACTCAGGACCTTTGCCTTTCGCAGGCAAAGTGGTCTGCCAACTGAGCTACCCAAGGGCGACTCACGCCCCGTCCTCACAGCTTTACATCTGCCAGTACCTCGTCTCCTACCTTCCAAACTTTACAGAAGCTCTCCTGCGAACCTTGCAGAACTAGCACTCCTGAAAGAAAGGATATTGCGGAGACATGGCTTAGCCACAGCCTGGGGGATATTTCCAGAATGAGATTTTCACTCTGCAGCGGAGTGTGCGCTGATATGCAACTGCCTGGCAGATTAAAACTGTGTGCCAGGCCGAGACTCGAACTCGGGACCTTTGCCTTTCGCGGGAAAGTGCTCTGCCAACTGAGCTACCCAAGCACGACTCACGCACCGTCCTCGCAGCTTTATATAGCCTAATGACAATCTGCCCTCAGCAGGCGAGCGGCGAAGACTCTCGCCTCCGCAAGATACGTATGTCGCACTCGCCTCTGCGTGTGGAATGCGGAGTACCAGGCATGGATGAGCACCGTCTCAGATGTGGCGCGGCAGAAGGCATCACCTCTAATTTTTCGGCATGAACTGTATTTCTCATCGCAGTCACGTGGGTCCGTGTGAGCATGAGGTTCAATATTTATTTCACGATGAACCTAAAAATGTATTGAACTTCCGAAACCACTTACAAGAACGTCATTGTAACATTCTATGGAACCCAAAGCATAGGCAATATTCCTCTAATTACTTAGGGAGTGCCCTATGCGACCCTGCACGCAGCTGGATCATCAACAGGTAGGAGAAGATACCCATTGACTGAGCTGACGAGAACACGTCTGATTTTCGATGGAATAACCTACGACATGTGTGAAGACATACCTGGATGATGAAGCATAAGAAGAGTAGCGGCTCACCCTTCTGCATCGTGCACAAAGCACACTTTCCGTTTCACCAGCTTAGGAAAGTCCGTAGACTACTTGTTTTGTTTATTTAGTGCACGATGTGGTGCTAGTTACACGTATTTTAGGTGTGACATAGAGAAAATAAAAATATATTAAAGAATTAGAAAAATTTCCTAGTATTGATTTCCCCTCACCACTCCTAATACCTTGACAGCAAGTTGGATACCGTGACCAGGCCTCAGGTTTCGACCTCTGCTCTCTCTGCCCTATCCACCCTTCCCTCCATGCCCTCAAAAAATTAAAAAATGAGAATGTTGAGGTGCCTGCTTGCGATAAGTGAGAAATCTGGGTTCGAGTCCCTGTACGTCATAAATTTTCACTGTCGTCATTTCATTATACAGTCGTTGGTTGCCCGTATTCGCAACTGCGAATACATTTCTTCCGTTTGACAATAATGTTGAAGTTGGGAGGACCCTAAAGGGAGGGAAGCTATGCCCACTATCTGTCTGTGAATCGTGAAAATTTTGTCCGGTGCGTTATCGTATTTTAAGTGTTTGTGTATCTATTTTGTCAGGCAACAATTGGGGAGCATTCCCCGATTCTCCCAAACGAGCGTGCCAAATCACCTGAAAGTCACATCGTACTTCAGACTGCTGTTGTACCAGCCACAGTCGTAAAACTGCCGCACGGGTTCGACCAGAGGCTGCCACGTCTCCCTGTCTCTCGAGACAGTGCACTGAATGCAAAGCTTTTCGCTGAAACCATATCTGGTACACACTGTGGCAAGCTGCCCTAATTTTAATATCTCAGTTTCATTTTATTCCTCTAGCGTAGCAAGATTTATTTCGATAGGCGATATTAAATACATGTTATCGCATACAATGAAATATGGTAAAAATTTATTTATTTTCTGCGTGTCCTTTTGTCTCCCTCTTTTAGAAGCTGAAGATGAAACCAGAGAGGTTCAGTTCTGTTATATAAGTACAAGCAAATAGATGCTCTTTTGTACCTAGCTTCATCATTAACTGACATCCACCGTGACATACAGTGAAATTAGCATGAAGAGTGTGGCATACATACCTACAATGTATATGAAGGAGATGTAAAATAGTGCGTACTCGGAGCGTTTATGAAAACTCAGTTTAAGATAAATCACCTGAAAATGAGGTAAATTTAACGCATGTCTCGTGTCTTCTACACTTCATTAGTGAAAAAGATTCTTTATGTTCTCATAACCCCATCTACAGAACACCAATGTAGCAAATGAATATTTTTAATATTCCTGGTCACATGAAGTAAAAAAAAATTTTAGATGGGACTTAAGTAAGGACATTCAACCAAAGGAAATACATGATTAAATAAACTGTTAAATGAAACAGAACGTGGCAGAAAGGGAGAGTACAAACTAGTGGGATATATGGAAATATTTTTCAAATAACTAATCCAGTATGTACACTTTGTTTCATGAACTATACTGATGTGAAAACGAGGCAAAATCCAAACGTAAAAATTAAAAATAACCTGTCCAGGATTCAGAACGCATACTGTAAATTTTTTTCTTGTCTTGAAGTTTGCCCTAGCACATTATGCATTGAGACGTAGCTGTAGAAGTTTCATTCCAGTAAAACTGGCAACTAGTGATATCTGTAATGTGCAATAATACAGTTAACTGTAGTAATTTCGATTTTTTAGAGAATTTAGGTAGATTTCATACTGTATGTTACGTACATGTTCCCTTGTTGGACATAGCACTTCAGGACTGTTTCTGTAACTCAGTCAGTCATTGTTATATGCAGCTAGCATTTTAGTCGTACGTAAGTTATTCAGCCTAAATGACTTTGTGACGCAGGATAAAGTGATCATTTTCAATTTTTGTGATTTGAGGCAAATACTGATATGAGGAATCATTAGCTAGAGAACCTAAAATTGGGCGTGAAAGAACGACTGTGCAAATTATACAAGAAAATGTCAGATATATTAGCAAAATTAGAAACAGTGTAGGTCTTGTTACCAGCTTTCCAAACGTACAGTCCTGAATGCGAAAAGAACAAAAGCGAATATCAGAAAAAATAAATACCATAGATTCAATTGCAGAAAAGGTCAATACAATAGATTCAATTGCAATTGGACAAACCCACACTGCATAGATGTCAGTACAGCAGATTCCATTTCAGAGTGAATAAACACAATAGTCTGACCCACTCATGACCAAGCAACGCCACTTAGCTAGTGACTAACCTAAAATTAATGAAAGCATTGAAAATCTGTCTCACCGAACTGATGGCAGTTTGGACCAGACAGAGAAATAGCTTGATAATTATCTTCGAGACAAGTAGGAATATCCAACTGGGCCACACAAAACACAAAGAAATGAAAAAGCATATGTCCAACTGGTGCTGCAGTCAAAATAAACAAATTCTCAGTGAAGTTGGAACAGTGCTCTAAAAATCCTCTAAGAGACATCGAAACATTTGTTTCTGAGAACATGGAAAACAAGTTAGGAAGAACTGATATGCCCATGACGATCAGATAGAAAATCTTCGTAAAGAAATGAAACCCATGCACTGTGAGATAATAGAATTAAAAAGTAACTTGAAATTGTTGGATTCTTGTGCATTTATTTTTGACGAATGTCCGCAGAAATAACAGCGTGCACCACTAACGAACAATGCAAAATCGGGACAGTCTGTGCCATCTTTTTCTGCATACTTCATAGATGAGAACATGCCCTGACAACTGCTGTTTACGAAATTTTCAGAGGGATGATATTAGAGTCACACTGTTGTGTTCACACAGTCATTTCAAGATGCCATTCCTAATAACTTGAACGACATTCAAAGAATTAAATTCACAACAGGGCACTTGCAAAAAGGCTCTGCATTATGTGCTACTGAGGCATGAGAGAAATTTTCTTCCAGATAGCATTTTTGCCAAGTACTGATCAAAAGGACACCAGGACACATTAAATAAAGCGGTAAGGTAGTTTTCACTTCTGCCACATACAACAGTAAGTAAGGAGCTCTCCATACTTACTTTAAAAAAATATTTAAATAGAACGAAGTATTGGGATCAGGAACTGGCACCTATTGCTATATTAAAAATATTAAAGGAAGACTCCCGACCAGCAGTAACAAAAAAATATTTACCAGTAATGATCACGAGATGAACGAATTTTTTATCATCAATCGATTTAGAACGAAATTTTCACTCTTCAGCGGAGTGTGCGCTGATATAAAACTTCCCGGGAGATTAAAACTGTGTGCCGGACCGAGACTGGAACTAGGGACCTTTGCCTTTCGCGGGCAAGTGCTCTACCAACTGAGCTACCCAAGCACGACTCACGCCCCGTCCTCACAGCTTTACTTCTGCCAGTACCTGGTCTCCTACCTTCTTCTGTAAAGTGCCAGGAGGTGTGGACTTAAGTTGCTTCCAACGCAAATACCTGACGGGGATTCGATCCTGAAATACTGCTGAAGTTGATAAACAATTACTTTCTGGTCACGTGATAGTGGTGTAGGGTATATTAGACGGTTGCGATAGCTATTTCACACGCACAAATTGATGACGTCACAAAGCTAGTAGCGGGCTGACCCAAATGCACTTTAAAAAAAGATCGTTGCATACAAAGAGAGAGAGAGAGAGACAGAGAGAGAAGAGAGGGAGAGGGAGAGAGAGGGAGAGGGAGAGAGAGGGAGAGAGAGCTGTAATTTGCTCTGCAGGTGACATTGGAATTAGCATGGGATATTTCATTCTGCCATTTCTTGCAGTTTTCTTCAAGAACTGCTCCAGGAGTTATTAAATCTGGTGCGGAGTGTGGAATATCACATCTTGAAGATGTTAAAATGTATTTTCTTTTTTTAAAAGTAGAACAGGATTCCTAAATTCACTGTTTCTCTCAGCTACACCAAGATGAAGAAGGAGGGAGGGAAGGGTCCACCGCATGATATGATAGTAACGACAACAAATACCGCTGTAATGCATTGAGAAACACGATCTATTAATGGCTACATGCTTGATATCGTTAAAAACGCTCATGCGTCCCACGCCCACATTGTCTGGAAGCCCACATGCACCATGTCACAGTACAGCACCAACACTCAGGGACCAGAGAAAACTGCCACCGTATATGCTGCACATCACATGGCTCCAGCTACAGAAGTGCATGTCAGCCAGAGAGAGGCCCACCGGTCTTGCAGGGTCCCCACACCATGAAGACCTGAGTAGAAGGAGTTCGAATGCCATCAACACTCTTAGCGCAAACACTCATTATATTCCGGACGAGATTTCCACTCGGCAGCGGAGTATGCGCTGATATGAAACTTCCTGACAGATTAAAACTGTGCGCCGGACCGAGACTCGAACTCGGGACCTTTGCCTTTCGAGGGCAAGGGCTCTACCAACTGAGCTACCCAAGCACGACTCACAACCCTCCCTCACAGCTTTACTTCTGCTAGTACCTCGTCTCCTACCTTCCAAACTTCACAGCTCTTCTCCGAGCACTTGCCCGCGAAAGGCAAAGGTCCCGAGTTCGAGTTCGGTCCGGCACACAGTTTTAATCTGTCAGGAAGTTTCACTCATTATATTGATTATTCTCAAATTTCCATGTGGTATACAAGCGACACAGGCGGTCCCGAAAGCGACTCAACGCAAAATGGGTATTATTTCACTGTTCACCCGTCCAGGGGGAACCACAAGCTGTCATAAGTTGTGGCAGACCGGAAGCTTTCTCAGGTTCTCTTAAACGATGTACAAAGGATGGGCAAGCCTCAACTTGGAACAAAGGCGTCCGCTAAGATGCTGTTTCTGGCCCCGTCTTGCTTGCTTGCTGCTATGCTTTCTACAGTCATTTCCAGACACAAGAATATTGGGAACCAGACACGGAGGATGGCTAGAGTTACTAGGCTGCTCCTTCAAAAAGTTCCCTGGTTGAAGGAGAATACTGATTTGAATATGAGACAGAGAGCTTCCATGACATGTGACTTTGACCAAGATTTTTGTAAATTAATGTATAATTCAATTTTCGGCAAAACAATGGAGAATTTGAGGGAACGAGGTGAAATTTTGATTAGAACCGAATGGGATAGGCGTTTTGGCGTACGAAAATGCATTGCCAGACCAAATTTTAACTTTGTTGCTGTGGAAATGGCGAAGACTGCAGTAGAGTTTACGAAACCTATTTATGTGGGGATCTGCATACTAGACGTATCCAAACTCTACGAGTACTCCTTTCTTTAGGAGTTGGCGAAAACTCATTACACAGATCCTAATTTACTTCATAAGGATACAGATAGCTTCGTCTGTTGCGTTAAGAACTATGATCCATATGAAGTAATCAGGTAACACAAGCACAGTAATGTATTCGACACGTCCTCATACACGGCCGATAATCCTTATGGTATTGTTCCACATGACAAGAAGGTTATTGGCCTTGTGGAAGATGAGGCGAATGGATTACTGATTGTGGAGTTTGTGAGTGTGCGATCAAAAATGTATGCATATCGCACGTTGAAAAGTGCCACCCAGAGGCGGCGGGCTAAGGGTGTGCGTCATATGGCATCAAGAGCCCTCTCTATGGAAGACTGTTTGCGGGGCAGCAGCCACAAATGGCACGGCAGACCAGTATTCGATCGAGAGAACACAAGGTGTACACTGTGCTGCAATCTAAAATCAGCCTGTCACGTCATGGCGATAAAAGGGTCATTTGTGATGATGGAACTGAAACTCTCCTGTGCTGACACTACTCACTTGCAGTGAGAAAATGGGTGGGGGACTCTGAGTAAGAGGGAGAGAATGAGACGCGCGCGCGAGTGAGGGAACAGTAGTGGAATGACCATTTTTGCATAGTGTATGTTATTTTGTGCGTGTGCGTGTGTGTGTGTGTGTGTATGTGTGTCTGTGTGTGTGTGTGTGTGTGTGTGTGTGTGTATGTGTGTCTGATGTAAATATTTATTTATTTGTGTGTACTATGTTCACATGTATATACACAAACCATATATGTGGAAAAAAAAATTAAAAGTTAAAAAATGTAGTCATCATCATCATCATCATCATTTAAGACTGATTATGCCTTTCAACGTTCAGTCTGGAGCGTAGTCCCCCCTTATAAAATTCCTCCATGATCCCCTATTCAGTGCTAACATTGGTGCCTCTTCTGATGTTAAGCTTATTACTTCAAAATCATTCTTAACCGAATCGAGGTACCTTCTCCTTTGTCTTCCCCGACTCCTCCTACCTTCTACTGCTGAACACATGAGTCTCTTGGGTAACCTTGCTTCTCCCATGCGTGTAACATGACCCCACCATCTAAGCCTGTTCGCCCTGACTGCTACATCTATAGAGTTCATTCCCAGTTCTTCTTTGATTTCCTCATTGTGGACACCCTCCTGCCATTGTTCCCATCTACTAGTACCTGCAATCACCCTAGCTACTTTCATATTCGTAACCTCAACCTTATTGATAAGGTAACCTGAATCCACCCAGCTTTCGCTCCCATACAACAAAGTTGGTCGAAAGATTGAACGGTGCACAGATAACTTAGTCTTGGTACTGACTTCCTTCTTGCAGAAGAGAGTAGATCGTAGCTGAGCGCTCACTGCATTAGCTTTGCTACACCTCGCTTCCACTTCTTTCACTATGTTGCCATCCTGCGAGAAAATGCATCCTAAGCACTTGAAACCGTCCACCTGTTCTAACTTTGTTCCTCCTATATGGCACTCAATCCGTTTATATCTCTTTCCCACTGACATTACTTTCGTTTTGGAGATGCTAATCTTCATACCATATTCCTCACATTTCTGATCTAGCACTGAAATATTACTTTGCAAACTTTCAATCGAATCTGCCATCACAACTAAGTCATCCGCATATGCAAGACTGCTTATTTTGTGTTCACATATCTTAATCTCACCCAGCCAGTCTATTGTTTTCAACATATGATCCATAAATAATATGAACAACAATGGAGACAGGTTGCAGCCTTGTCTTACCCCTGAAACTACTCTGAACCATCAACTCAATTTACCGTCAACTCTAACTGCTGCCTGACTATCCATGTAAAGACCTTTAATTGCTTGCAAAAGTTTGCCTCCTATTCCATAATCTCGTAGAACAGACAATAACTTCCTCCTAGGAACCCGGTCATATGCCTTTTCTAGATCTATAAAGCATAGATACAATTCCCTGTTCCACTCATAACACTTCTCCATTATTTGCCGTAAACTAAAGATCTGGTCCTGACAACCTCTAAGAGGCCTGAATCCAAACTGATTTTCAACCAATTGGTCCTCAACTAATACTCGCACTTTCCTTTCAACAATACCTGAGAAGATTTTACCCACTGCGCTGATTAAAGAGATACCTCCGTAGTTCTTACAATCTTTTCTGTTTCCATGTTTAAAGATTGGTGTGATTACTGCTTTTGTCCAGTCTGATGGAATCTGTCTTCAGTTATCCTGTGTAGCCATTTAAGACCTGACATTCCACTGTACTTGATGAGTTCCGACTTAATTTCATCCACCCCAGCTGCTTTATTGCACTGCAATCTATAGACCATTTTCTCCACTTCCTCAAATGTGATCCTATTTCCATCATCATTCCTATCCCATTCCACATCGAAATCTGAAACATTACTGATCGTATTTTCACCTACATTGAGCAACTCTTCAAAATATTCCCTCCATCTGACCAAGGAATCCACAGGATTCATCAGCAGTTTTCCTGACCTGTCCAAAATACTTGTCATTTCCTTCTTAACTCCCTTTCGAAGACTGCTAAGTACACTCCAGAATGGTTTTCCAGCAGCTTGACCCAAAGTCACCAACCTGTTTCCAAAGTCTTCCCAAGATTTCTTCTTGGATGCTGCAATTATCTGTTTGGCTTTGTTTCTTTCTTCAACATAAGTTTCTCTGTCTACCTGAGTTCTAGTATGTAGCCATTTTTGATAAACCTTCTTTTTCCTTTTACAGGCTGCATTGACTGTGTCATTCCACCAAGCTGTTTGCTTCATCCTACCTTTACACACTACTGTTCCAAGACATTCTTCAGCCACTTCTAGTACTGTGTCCCTGTACCTTGTTCATTCCTTTTCCAATGACAGTAATTGACTACATTCAACTATCTGGTACCTTTCTGAGATCACTGTTATGTACTTGTGCCTGATTTCCTTATGCTGAAGTTTCTCCACTCTTATCCTCCTACGTATGGACCTGACCTCCAGCACTTTCGGCCTCACAATACCAATTTCACTGCGGATTAAATAATGATCAGTGTCATCAAATGGTTCAAATGGCTCTGAGCACTATGGGACTTAACTTCTATGGTCATCAGTCCCCTAGAACTTAGAACTTCTTAAACCTAACTAACCTAAGGACAGCACACAACACCCAGTCATCACGAGGCAGAGAAAATCCCTGACCCCGCCGGGAATCGAACCCGGGAACCCGGGCGTGCGAAGCGAGAACGCTACCGCACGATCACGAGCTGCGGACGATCAGTGTCATCAAAGAATCTCCTGAATACACGTGTGTCCCTCACAGCCTTCCTGAATTCCTGATCTGTTATTGTATAGTCAATGACAGATCTGGTTCCCCTGCCTTCCCAAGTATACCGGTGAATGTTCTTATGTTTAAAAAAGGAGTTTGTGATTACTAAGCCCATACTGGCACAGAAATCCAAGAGTTGTTTCCCGTTCCTGTTGGCCCCCATATCCTTTCCAAATTTACCCATAACCTTTTCATACCCTTCTGTTCGATTTCCAATCCTGGCATTAAAATCACCCATGAGCAGAACACTGTCCTTGTCCTTTACTCTAACAACTACATCACTGAGTGCATCATAAAAACTATCCATCTTATCTTGATCTGTCCCTTCACAATGCGAATATACTGACACAATGCTAATTTTCTTGCTAGACACTGTCAAATCTATCCACATCAGTCGTTCGTTTACATACCTTATTGCAACTACGCTGGGTTCCATTTCTTTCCTGATGTAAAGCCCTACACCCCATTGTGCTATTCCTGCTTTGACTCCTGACAGTTAGACCTTGTATTCTCCCACTTCCTCTTCTTTCTCACGCCTTACCCGAATGTCACTAACAGCTAAAACGTCCAGCCCCATCTTACTTGCAGCCTCTGCCAGCTCTACCTTCTTTCCAGAGTAGCCCCCATTGATATTAATAGCTCCCCATCTCATTACCATTTGTTTGCCAAGTCGTATCTTAGGAGTCCCTGGTTTGTCAGTTAGAGGTGGGACTCCGTCACCTCCAAAGGTCCGAGGCATTTTGCTCTGATTGTTGCCAACATCATATTTAAAGTACCAGGGAAGCAGGTTGCTAGCCTTACTTGCCCCGAGTCCCATTGAATTTTACCCCTAACGGCTGAGGGACTAACCGGTGGATTTGGTAGTCTTTGCCGTATAAGCACAAGGGTGACCACGACTCAGAATATGTCCGAGATGCCCAGCCTTATTCCAAAGTAACTGGTATCCCGACTGTCGGGACCACTTATTTGGCCACTCATACGTTGCCCGTGGTTCATGAACTAGGACATGACGACAGGAACCCACACCATGAACATAATATTTGTTTATTTAATTATTTATCCTTACACATATATACTACTGGCCATTAAAATTGCTACACCACGAAGATGACGTGCAACAAACGCGAAATTTAACCGACAGGAAGAAGATGCTGTAATATGCAAATAATTAGCTTTTCAGAGCATTAGCAGTCTACCCGCCGGGAGACCCTCGTCACACGACATTATTATTATTATACACAAGGTTGACGCCGGTGGCGACACTTACAACGTGCTGACATGAGGAAAGTTTCCAACCGATTTCCCATACACAAACAGCAGTTGACCGGCGTTGCCTGGTGAAACGTTGTTGTGATGCCTCGTGTAAAGAGGAGAAATGCGTGCCATCACGTTTCCGACTTTGAAAAAGGTCGGATTGTAGCCTATCGCGATTGCAGTTTATCATATCGTGACATTGCTGTTCGCGTAGGTCGAGATCCAATGATTATTAGCAGAATATGGAATCGGTGGGTTCAGGAGGGTAATACGGAGCGCCGTACTGTATCCCAAAGGCCTCGTATCGCTAGCAGTCGAGACGACAGGCATTATTTATCAACATGGCTGTAACGGATCGTACAGCCACGTCTCGATCCCTGAGTCAAGAGATTGGGACGTCTGCAAGACAACAACCATCTGCACCAACAGTTCGACGACGTTTGCAGCAGCATGGAGTATCAGCTCGAAGACCATGGCTGCGGTTACCCTTGACGATGCATCACAGGCAGGAGCGCCTGCGATGGTGTACTCAACGACCAACCTCGGTGTACGAATGGCAAATCATCATTTTTTCGGATGAAACCAGGCTCTGTTTTCAGCATCATGATGGTCGCATCCTTGTTTGGCTACATCGGGGTGAACGCACATTGGAAACGTGTATTCGTCATCGCCATACTGGCGTATCACCTGGCGTGATGGTATGGGGTGCCATTGGATACACGTCTCGGTCACCTCTTGTTCGCATTGACGGCGCTTTGAACGGTGGACGTTACATTTCAAACGTGGTACGACACGCGACTCTACCCTTCATTCGATCCCTGCGAAACTCTACATTTCAGGAGGATAATGCACGACCACATGTTGCAGGTCCTGTACAAGCCTTTCTGGATACAGAAAATGTTCGACTGATGCCCTGGCCAGCACATTCTCCAGATCTCTCACCAACTGAAAACGTCTGGTCAGTTTTATTTGATTTATCGTATGGCAATACAGACACATAAGAAACAAACAGACAAATCACTAAAATAACAAACGTTAATAATTGCAAACCAACATTACTAACATAACAAAGTTTACAGATTACAAACAAACATCAAGTCTATTAATATAATATATCGACTCTGGGGTTGCGAGCAGGAAGTCGTTGGGGCTCCCATTATAGGCTCTTCTAGAACACTCTTCAACAATGTGGCTGATGGTTTGACTTTCTACGCAGTCACACTGAGGGGATGGTATTTTACCCCATTTATACAGGGATTAAGCACATCTGCCATGACGAGTTCTAATCCTATTTAGAGTGGACCACGTTTTGCGTGGTAGGTCAAAACCGGGTGGCTTTGTGTGATTTAAGGCATGTTATGATATTGCCATGCGTTCCATTTTTCAGACCATGCGTTTGTGATACTGAAACCTTCTGGTCAGTGGTGGCGAGCAACTGGCTCGTCACAATACGCCAGTCACTACTCTTGATGAACTGTGGTATCGTGTTGAAGCTGCATTGGCAGTACCTGTACACGCCATCCAAGCTCTGTTTGTCTCAATGTCCAGGCGCATCAAGGCCGTTATTACGGTCAGATGTGGTTGTTCTGGGTACTGATTTCTCAGGATTTATACACCCAAATTGCGTGAAAATGTAATCACATGTCAGTTCTAGTATAATATATTTGTCCAAGAATTATTGTAAGAGCTATGCTATGGGGACTGTGGAATTCAGTTGTAGTAGTGCTAAAAAAAGTATCTCTGCACTAGTTTTTAACATAGGTTTATATATCTGGAAAAATTGTAAACATTCTCATCGAGCGCTACAGGAGATAAAATTGGAAAGAATATTCTCAACCAGTGTTACAGATGTAGCAAGTATGTTAAAAGTATCTCAGCACTCGAATAGAAGAGTCAAACTGTACCTCAAGAACTATATTGTACCTCAAGAACAATTTTGTACCTCTAGAACTGAATTGTAATCTCAAAAACTGAATTGTAATCTTAAGAATTATATTGTATCTGTGCAAACTGAGTAAAGGAAAAAATTCGTTACAATACATCTTTGTTGTCAGTTACAAAAAACAAAAAGCAGATACAACAGCAACACTATTTTCATGCATCTTCTTCTTGAGTGAATGGAGAGCAGGAAACCTGTAGAATTCCTGATCATGAATAGCAACAAACTTGAAGATTCGATGTATCCATGAGATCTTCTCCTTCCCCTTGAGGTGGACGATGGTCGAATAATCGAAGCGAAGTCAGCATATCTTTGTAGGGTATGGCAGGATCATCCCTGTGAATTCCACATTAGAATATGTTTTAGCAACTTCACATCTTTGAAAGACCTCTGCGATGCAGTGCTTGCTGATAATGTCTCTATTATTCCAGTATCATCTGTGTATGCCATATCTTTAAATATAAACTGTCTTCACTCATCATCATAGAAACCATGAACTAAAGAAATACGGCATTAAAAAAGTATTAGCTTCTTACTTGGCTATGGAACAAACATTATAATTATAATAGTAATTATTGTTATTATTGTTTCAGCTATGCACCAAATGCAATACATCTTGTTTGATGGTGGTCCATCAATCTGACATCGTGCATTCGAGTCACCGTGCTTGAAGCAGGGCTGATACTTTGAAATGAATTCATCCCTTTTAAATACGTCATGTAACAAATAAAATTTGTGAGATATGTATCACATAGTAAGTTGTGTAGGGAACATGTAGTAATCAAAAGCGTTTTCTTGGCGACAGCTCTTGATCTGTTTCATAAAAGTATCCGAGAGCACGTTACACATATTTCTTGATTACACCCGCTCAAACTCGTTGTAAGCAGTAACATTCTCTTTTCCAAGCGAATCCGTAGTCCTCAAGGATAACTGTCTTAACATATTGAAGAAGTAAGAATATTTTTCTAATGCGTGGCTACAGCTCTGTTCTTGAAGAAGCAGAGCTGTGCAGTCACTTCCCCCTTCAATGGCCATAACTAAAGTATGACCATACTTTGCACAGTACACTCACTACCACTCCTCAAATTCATTGTTAGAATTACGTCATTACTTTATTCACAGGCATCCTGCACATACTTGAAGTTAAATAACTGAAGGACGATGGATTCATAGTGGTTATTCAGTTATATACTGCTAGTATGCTGAAAGGGACAAAGGGAAGTCTATTGTACACTTGGAATAAAGCATTCTTTGCATTTAAACCTGTAGGTGGCTTCTATATAACATATCATTCCTTTTTCAAAAGTCAGCTTTTGAACACACGTTATAGGATCTAAACAGGTCTGTATCGTTAAGTCGACATTTCTCGCGCATGCAAAGAAAAAAATCTTTGTAGGATGCTCTAATAGGCTCTTTTGTTTTTTCGCAACAAACTCAATTTTTCCAGCTGCAACAACAGATCCGTTTCGCGGTGATCCACTTCCTCCTCCGAAGTGTTAAACAGGTACGATGCTTAGCAACAGGAACTTAAAAACACGCTTAGACTACAACAGTTTTGCGGTTTCCCCACCCATTTGCTTGGCCCCTGAAAATTAACTGCGAATGGACATACTCTAGTAGATATTGCACTCGCAATGACTTTTTAGTCAGCGCTAATTTCTGTGATCTGGGTGGTAGGTACGTCTACAGTAGGTATGCATGGAATGAGCTGACACAAACTGAATATATATAAGATGCCAAAGTGTGTTGGTAGGATTTACAAGTATCAAAAATACAAAAATGTTTTGTGAAAGTTTTGAAATCCATAAAACAAAAAACAAAGATGCTAGGGCTTTTTTAAATTGTAATGATATCCTTTATTCATTGACAAATATGTGATGGCGGGAGGCTTTCTTGCCACCGGACAGTGTGAAAACGACACTCAATCGGTGCAAGTGTGAATGTATCATAATACTTTTATATACCCATACATAGTCAGAAATTTTATGCTGCTTGAACGTAACGGTACTGCGGCTGATGTTCTGACACACCACCGGATACTTGTCGGAGGTAATCAAACTACTATTCATGTAAAAAATTTACTTATGTCTAGTCCCAAGGGGTGGATAGAGTTGATTTGGTGGGTTATGATTTCAATGCATTGAGAAGTATATCGGAATCTAAGAGGTGGTACATTGATTTCGTAATCAGCCACACAATATAACAATGGAAGGATTCAACTGGATCTGCTATATTGTACAAACAGGACGCGCAATACGGCTGTAACAAAATGGATACACAGAACGTCCCTCATCGGCTCCCCTAAGCAAATTCTTACGTTTTCTTTGTTGCAATATCGACTGTGATGTTGATTACAGTACACCATCCCGCATCGGTGATGTCTTTCCAATCCTTTAGTCTGCGGGAGCGCTGTTGATTATCACATAGTGCCGGATGCCTGTGCTTTACAGCACTTGTTTCAGAGAGTCCTGGTAGGATGCACCACCTTCCGGAAGCACTCACTGGAAGATTTAAACCTCAAATAATTTTCTAGAACTGAGGAGAATCGAGACATGTAGCCAGTGTCGATATGGGCATACCAAATTTTGTTAAGGTGCTGCACACATATAAATGATAACCACACCGCTGTTGCAGAGTAAAGTTATTGTGGCTTATGTTCCGGCATGTGCAGACAAAATGATTGTGTGTCCTATAGTGAAGCAGGTGTAGACTCAATGCATCGATAGCCATAGGGTCTGAGAGAGATTTTATGTGGAAAATTATGTGCGCTATAGATATTGAAAATTCAACTTGATATTCATTTCGTAACCACAGCCGTCAAGAGGAGACATTTCCAGTACGTCGCTCAGTGTCAGACTGCAGCTGCAATCGTAATATTTAATTGTAGCTAGACTGACAAATATGTGCCTCGTTCTCAGTATTTTTGTGAGTCTGGAAATGGTTGTAGAAAGTGTAGCAACAAGCAAGCAGTTTGGGTCCAGAAACAGTATCTCAACAGATGACTTCGTTCTGGACTTGGGCTTGCCCATCCTTTGTACACCAGTGTGGCCTATGACAGTATGGCTCACAGCCCCCCCCCCCTCCCCCCCCCCCCCCCCCCATTTCTGGACTAGTGAATAGTGAACTAATACCCAGTTTGCGTTGAGTCGCCTTTGGGACTGTGTGTGTCATGTGTATACTCGGTGGAAACTTGACAAAATTCGATATGAGGAGTATTTCCGATGGGAGTATTGATGGCATTTGAACTCCCACCACTCAGGTCCTCGTGGGATATAGACCCTGCACAGCTGGCAGGCCTCTCTCTGGCTGACACATGCTTCTGTAGCAGCAGCCACGTGCCGCGTTTACAGCAGTAGTTTTCCCCGGTCCCTGAGTGCTGGTGCCGTACTGTGGCACGACGCATGTGGGTGTCCAGAAGGTGAGTACGTGGGATGTAAGACTGTTTTCAATTATCTCAGGCATCTAGCCATGAATGGATCGTGTTTCTCAGTACATCGCATTTCAAATGGCTCTGAGCACTATGGGACTTAACATCTGTGGTCATCAGCCCCCTAGAACTTAGAACTACTTAAACCTAACTAACCTAAGGACATCACAAACATCCATGCCCGAGGCAGGATTCGAACCTGCGACCGTAGCAGTCGCGCGGTTCCGGACTGAGCGCCTAGAACCGCTAGACCACCGCGGCCGGCTACATCGCAGTGGTATTTATTGTTGTTACTATCCTATCACACCGTATACCTATTCTTCCCTTCTTCTGCAATAACCAGTCGACTTAGGAATTCTGTAGTACTTTTAAAAAAGAAAATATACTTAGCAGACCCGCAGTGGTCCGGAAATCCATAACCGTGACGGTATAAATTCACGTCGAATTTTGAAATTCCAACTAAAATTTCATACAGCACAGCTTCCAGTCGTGACGTCAAATAATAATAGGTTGGGATTATTTAATGAAGTTTCTCATCAAAAACAGAGAACTGTTGTTCATGCACAAAAACTACTCTGCCGTGTCTTTTTTTTATTTCGAGTAGTTTTAAACAGTTTGAACCAAATTGTTTAAATGCTATATTAACGATTCAATTAACATTTCCCATGGCACAGCTTCTGAAGCAACATTTGTGACAACTTCAAGATGTGATATTCTGCACCAGATTTAATAACTCCTGAAGCAGTTCAAGAAATGCCACACAAGAGAGTGTAAGGCTGGGACAGTGTAAAGCCTATCGCGTAATGTAGTATCCCATGGTAGTTCCTATGTCACCTGCAAAGCAAAATACAGCTCTATCTCTGTCTGTCTGTCCGTCTGTCTCTCTCTCTTTCTCTCTCTCTCTCTCTCTCTCTCTCTCTCTCTGTATGCAATGATATTTTTTTGAAGTGCATTTCGGGCCACTCTGCTACGAGCTTTGTGACATCGTCAATTTGTGAGAGTGAAATAACTACTGCGTCCATCTAATAACCCTACAACACGATCATGTGACCGGAAACATCAGCAGTATTCAAAAATGGTTCAAATGGCTCTGAGCAGTATGGGACTTAACATCTGTGGTCATCAGCCCCCTAGAACTTAGAACTACTTAAACCTAACTAACCTAAGGACATCCATGCCCGAGGCAGGATTCGAACCTGCGACCGTAGCAGTCGCGCGGTCCCGGACTGAGCGCCTAGAACAGCTAGACTACCGCGGCCGGCTCAGCAGTATTCCCTGTCAGGCATTTGCATTGGAAGAAAGGAATCTCTCGCGTGCGCAGCTATCTGACAGGTAGGTTTATGCATACAGGCCACTTGAGATAGCGGGGGGTGTATCAATATCAGGAGGATATCACCACCTGACGTTTTTGTTCAGGGATTAGCGCGGTACTTCACGTAGGTGTGGAGCCGCCGACCGCTGACAGAGCGGAATGAAAAAATAGCGGCGACAAATTCTTTAAATAAACTATATACCATACGTCACCTTCTATCTTCTTAATTTTTTGTATAAACAATGTTCCACACATTGTCCAAATTGTTTAAACAACTTTACATACAATGTAATCGATAAATCAGTATTTCCAGAAGGGGGAAGGAACAAGGAAAACTGAAGTATATCGATTTAACTACATAATTAATTAGTCAATCAAATTGCTACAGTGGAAGGGGGGCTATTCAGATAACCTGAAGCAGTTTACGAATACAGAAAGTGACACAATTGACCAACTTACTGTCAGTCTTTGTCAATCAATAATTAATTAGTCAGTTGACTTGATATCAGAAGTTGTTCCAGGTGTCCGTGAGGCAGGGAGGGTTGGGGTGACTTACGTGAACAACAGTTTAAGAACCTGTCAATCAAAACAGAACAAATGGTCTACGCTTATGAGGTGATGTCGGCCCTGTTCCATTACTTTCTGGCTGATTTGATGATGGCCCGCCACGAATTCCTCTCCTGTCACAACCTCTTCACATCAGAGTAGCACCTGCAGCCTACATCCTCGATCATTTGCTCGATGTATTCCAATCTCTGTCTTCATCTACAGTTTTTGTCCTCTACAGCTCCCTCTAGTACCATGGAACTCATTCCCCGATGTCTTAACAGCTGTTCTACCATCCTGTCCCTTCTCCTTATCATTGTTTTCCACATTTTCCCTTCCTCTCCGATTCTGCGCAAAACCTCCACATTCCTTACCTTAACAGTCCACTTAATTTTCAACATTCGTCTGTAACACTACCTCCCAAATTGTTCGATTCCCTTCTGTTCAGGTTTTCCCACAGTCCACGTTTCGCTATCATACAATACTATGCTCCAAAGGTACACTACGTGCTCAAATGTATCCGGATACCCCCAAAAACATATGTTTTTCTTATTAGGTACATTGTGCTGCCACCTACTACCAGGTAGTCCATATCAGTGATCTCAGTAGGCATTGGACATCGTGAGAGAGCAGAATGGGCGCTCCGCGAAACTCACGGGCCTCAAACGTGGTCAGGTGATTGGGTGTCACTTGTGTCATACGTCTGTACTCGAGATTTCCACATTCATAAACATCCCTTAAGTCCATTGTTTCCGATGTGATAGTGAAGTGGAAACATGAAGGTACACGTACAGCACAAACGCGTACAAGCCGACTTCGTATGTTGACCGACAGAGACCGCCGACGGTTGTAGAGGGTCGTAATGTGTAATAGGCAGACATCTATCCAGACCATCACACAGGAATTCCAAACTGCATTAGGATCCACTGAAAGTACTGTGACAGTTAGGCGGAAGGTGAGAAAACTTGGCTGATGCTATATGCTGCTGGTAAGCTACATATATTTTCGAAAGGAAGCTTTTAATAAGTATGAAACTAGACGTTAACAAAGTGTTCGTGTTAACAGTTTTGACTTGTGACAGTGGAACGTGAATTGTTAACACAAAGACCATTCAAAATTTGAAGGCTGCACGTCAACTAATGGGGGATCCATGTTACAAGCCCGCATCTCGTGGTCGTGCGGTAGCGTTCTCGCTTCCCACGCCCGGGTTCCCGGGTTCGATTCCCGGCGGGGTCAGGGATTTTCTCTGCCTCGTGATGGCTGGGTGCTGTGTGATGTCCTTAGGTTAGTTAGGTTTAAGTAGTTCTAGGGGACTGATGACCATAGATGTTAAGTCCCATAGTGCTCAGAGACATTTTGACATGTTACAAATTACTGAAAAACACAGGATGTATATAAATTGATTAGAGAACAGATTAGAATGGGAAACAACTATGATAGTGATGAAAAAACTGGGCGGTACCGACGAATATGGATGGTAGGCGGCCAGATGAAGTTCTTTTTGGGCCGTACATAATATCCCAATATACTTACGACTTAAACCAACTGCCGAGAAAAGAAGGCAGAATATATATTTCACACCGTTAGGTAATATAGAATTTATTAATTTATGATTATTTATTCTAAATGAATTTCTCTTAATTCGACATTTTATATATGAGTTTTCTTCAACAATTTCATATGTAAGTAACTCATAGAATTAATGTGGCATTTGACTTGGAATTTGGGAGGCAATTGCTGTGAATATCAGGTTGGATCGAAGTGGTTGCAATTTTCAGGATGTTCGTCTGAGATTCTGATTATATTCTTATTCTTTGTATGCTTCACTCTTGAATTAAATGTTTACAAAAATAATCACTTTCAAACAAAGACGACACATACACTGAAGAGCTAAAGAAACTTGTACACCTCCCTAATATGATGTAGGGCCTCCGCGAGCACGCACAAGTGCTACAACACAACGTGGCATGGACTCGACTAATGTCTGAAGTAATGCTAGAGGGAACTGACACCATGAATCCTGCAGGGCTGTCCATTATTCCGTAAGAGTACGAGGGGATGGAGATCTCTTCTGAACAGCACGTTGCAAGGCGTCCCAGATATGCTCAATAATGTTCGTTCATGTCTGGGTAGTTTGGTGGCCAGTGGAAGTGGTTAAACTCAGAAAAGGGTTCCTGGAGTCATTATGTAGCAATTGTGAACATGTGGGGTGGCGCATTGTCCTGCTGGGAATGCCGAGTGCGTCGGAATGCACAGTGGATATGAATGGATGCAGGTGATCAGACAAGATGCTTACATACGTGTCACCTGTCAGAGTCATATCTAGACGTGTCAGGGGTCCCATATCACTCCAAGTGCACACGTCCCACACCATTACAGAGCTTGAACAGTCCCCTGCTGATCCACGGTCCATGGGTTCATGAGGTTGTCTCCATAACCGTACACGTCCATCTGCTCGTTAAAATTTGAAACGAGATTCGTCGCAGCGGGTAACATGTTTCCAGTCATCAACAGTCCAATGTTGGTGTTGACGGGACCAAGCGAGGCGCAAAGCTTTGTGTCTTGCAGTCATCAAGGGTACACGAGTGGACCTTCGGCTCGGAAAGTGTTGCACTTCTGTCACGTTGAACGATTCGCTCCAGTCGCCGTTGGTCCCGTTCTTGCAGGATCTTTTTGCGGCCGCAACGATGTCGGAGATTTGATGTTTTACCGGATTCATGATATTCACTTTCTAGGCGCTGCAGTCTGGAACCACGCGACCGCTAAGGTCACAGATTCGAATCGTGCCTCGGGCATGGATGTGTGTGATGTCCGTAGATTAGTTAGGTTTAAGTAATTCTAAGTTCTAGAGGGCTGATGACCTTAGAAGTTAAGTCCCATAGTGCTCAGAGCCATTTGAACCGTTTGTTAATTCTTTACAGGCGCTGTAAGAGATTGGAGTGATAGAGAATTGTGAAGGTGGTTTGATGAACCCTCTGCCAGGCACTTGAATGTGATTTGCAGATTATCCATGTAGATGTAGATGTAGAAATAACATTGTAGCGTTGTACCCTGCCACTGTGCAATGCCCCACCACCCGCATTCTGATGTGCAGATGTGCACACCACTATAACATCTCATCCAGCGCCGTTCCATGGCTTTGGGCGATTCTATATATATTGTCCATTGTTGGCCTTAAAGCCCATACAGCAGAAGGAGAAGCTGGCGTGGTGCGGTAGATTTAGAGGCGTCAGAGCTAACTGTCGGAAGAAGTTGTTGACGTCATTTTTTCTGCCGTAAGTCTCAGTCAAAGCTTAAGAAGGAGACGCCTCTGGGAGTGGCCGGAGGCGGAAATGCCGCTTCGAGTAAGTGTTGGAAGGTGAGTGGGGGGTAGGCGGTAACAGTCCGGACAGCAGGCGCCAAAACGGTGCGCGTCACGGACTGAGAATGCGCCGGCTAGCTGGACAGCGCAGGTACGGGTGGCTGGCGCTAGCTATCTCTAGCTAGCTACCTGGCGGCGGTCTGGCGGACAGGTCCGGGTATACGGTATGGGAACGCGCAGCCAGCTTCAAAGGCGCCGCCGGCCGGCGTCAGGTGTCTGCGGGCGGCCGCATTACGCCCGTAAATACTGCGCGCCGCCGGCAATTCCCCGCCGTAATAAGAAAAAATACGTCGGAGGCGGGAGAGTAGCGGGCAGGCAGAGCCGGCAGGGAGGGGGAGGTGTTTAGCGCCCAAACAGCCCGGCCCGGTGTCGTCTTTAGAGAACAATTAGCACTGTTTCCCTCAAAGCCGGCCGATCCCCGTGAGCAATAAAAGCTGTCCGCCGCTGCGCGGAGCCCCGTGCCAAGTGGGGGCGGACAGCTACGGGCAGGAAGGCAGGGACCACACACGCCATGCCACGCCACGGCACATCCGGCCCGTCCCAGGGCGCCGTGTGCTCGCCTCTGTACCTGGACGAGCCGCCGTGGCTGTCTAACTGTTCTTCCGGTTCCGAGGCTAAAAGCTCAGGACTGGGCCGGACGGGAACTCCGCAACTCAGAAATTTCGAGCAAGGGTTCACTAATCCGCCTACCGGATTTCAGCAGCATACTCAGCCGTAGAAGAGCCTGTATGTGGGTTTGTTTATCAATAATGGTTCTGCTACTACTCACGATTTCGTTTTATTTATATTTTGCACTACGTGTTTCGGGAAATGAGTCCATTTTCAAGTGCAGCTCTGTCTGTGCGCTATTCCATTTTCTCGTAACGTTTTTTATGTACGAAAAATGGTGTAGTACAAAGAAAAATGCGATTGAAAACGGAATCATTTCCCGAATCATGTCGGATAAAATATAAATGTAGCTTTGTGTTGTGTACATAGTTACGCGTAGTCAGCGCGTACACAACTTTCCCAATAGAGCGCGCCCCGCTAAGCACAACAGCGCAGGGGCAGCGCTCGGCCGTCTCCGCACTAGATGGCGCTGTCTTAGAGACGGACCAAATTCTGCTTCTGCCGATCCGCGTTTTAATATGTCTCGCAGCCAATGAGACTGCTGCTAACGTAGAACCTTTTCTCCTCGCGGATCACACTCGCGCAGTGATACCTGAACGCGCGAGGTATTATAACGAGTGTACAGAGCTCCGATTAGTCAGTCTGCATTAGTCTATAGTCAAGTTTCAGTCTGCGCCTAATAAGATTATCATATTCCTGTACATAGCCATGAAGATAAGTGAATAGACACTTTGTCAAGTATCAGAGATATGTGAGAATAAGATTAACGTACCAAGACCAATGGAACTTCAGATTGTCAATTGTAAACAGCATCCAGAATCAAGTTAAGTAATTTCTATGATTTTTATTATTTTAATAAATGTGTGTGAAAATTAATCAAGTTCTGTTTAAAGTTGGTCACCGTCAATCTTCTACTCTTAGCGTGCAAGTGGCATTTCTATCGTCTGACCTAACAGCAGTAGATGAACACGACACGATAAGACCACGAGACATATTACTGACACTCGCCTACTTCGGTAGAGCGACAAGTCAAATAATCTGATGGTGTGTGTACCGAAGGTCTTACAGTACGCACACTATACTTTCGTGCAAAGAGTCGTAGCGTTTTTCCATAACACACGTAACAGAGACTTTAGTCATGAATAATCCACTGAAGCGCCAAAGAAACCGCTATACCTGCTTAATATCATGTAGGGTACAATACCCTCTGTGGCATTGTAGCGAAAAAGAAGCGACTCTGCCTTACTTCTCTGGTTTCTGTATTATATCCTGGTGTCTTGCTGTTTCGGTTCTTCTTCGTCGCACAGTAGTAGCGCTCAGGCACGAGGTTCAATGTAGGTTTGTGATCCTGCTGAAGTGGGGTGTGTCAGGATGCCAGTCGTCATGTACTCGTAATGTACTCGTTTTAATGAAGACTACTTTGAAACACACATCACAGAATTTCCAGTATGGCGCCTCTTTGCTACGCCGTTATATTCAACCCCTTTTCAACATATTTATCGCTTTCCATACTCGCGATAGATATTGCCCACGAAACGTTATGTTCACTGATAACCAATACCTTTAACTTTATATCATGTTTAACAGTTGGAATATTTACTCGTGACCGTTCTTTTGGAGCCGCCCCCAGTTACTCGACCGTCCATTTTGAGTGTCGCCTCGCTACTGACTCGCCCTGTCCTCTCTACGCACTAGAGAGACCCCACCTTTCTCTCTCAGCCAATAGGGACACCTCACTCGTCCCCTACGCATATATATATATGACGTCACGTTTGCGGACATTGTGACGGAAGTTTGTCTCAGAACACTGTCTCAGATTGTAAGATCCTACTCCCAAATAGTCGGATCTTGTCCCTACTAAAGTTGCACAACATTGTCTCCTATGATATTATCGTTAATGCTCCTTCCTGATGCATAATTGTCAGATGTACATGTAGCCTGGCTGGTCCTCAGCATTCCCGATCGCATACATGTGCGTAATATTTAGCATAAACACGTGAAACGAATGCATGGATGCATTACAAGGGGCCCTGCGAGCACGCAGAAGTGCCGCAACTCGACGTGGAATGGACCCGACTAATGTCTGAAGTAGCGCTGGAGGAGATTGACACCATGAATCATAAAGGGCTGTCCATAATTCCGTAAGAGCACGAAGGGGTGGAGATCTCTTCTGAACAGCACGATGCAACGCATCCCAGATATGCTCAATAGTATTCACGTCTGGAAGTATGGTGGCCAGTGGAAGTGTCTAAACTTAGAAGAGTGTTCCTGGAGCCATTGTGTAGCAATTGCGAACGTGTGAGTTGTCGCATTGTCATACTGGAGTTGCCCAAGTCCGTCGGAAAGCACAATGCACATGAATGGATGCAGGTGATCAGACAGGATGCTTATGTACATGTCACCTCAAGAGTCGTATACAGACGTATTAAGAAGCCAATATCAGTCCAACTTCACATGCCCCATAGAGAGCGGAAAAGGTGAAAATTTGAGGGCGTAAGGCTGGGTGAAAAGGTGGGTGCGGAATGACTTCCTTACTAATCTGCTGTATAATGTTTTTTGTCGGTATAGGAGTTGCGGGCGAGCGTTAATGTGGAATAGTATCACTACACACAGTCTTCCTGGTCGTTGTTCTTATATAGCGTCTGCAAGACGTCTCAGTTTTTGACAGTATATGTCAGCAGTGATGATTACACCTCGGGGAAGCAACTCGTAGTACACCACACCGTTGCTGGTTGTAATGCGCCAAATTTTAAGTGCATTACCGGGTGTTATCGCCTCATCTTATTATCGAAGTTGGCTGTTTTTCGCAAGAATCGAGAGTTTATTTATGAATTTATAAAGTGAGCTAAAATGTTGTAGATTTTGTCGCCTGATGTATGCAAAAAGCAGATTCCAGTCAAGCCAGCTAGTTTACTACGCCCAGCCGTTTGTAGAGTCGCGGCATGCGGCAAATTTTACAGCTGCGGAGTAGCCGCCATCTACAAGATCACTTCAGCGGCTGCTAAGAAGAGACACCTACTGCTAAAGAGACAATGAGCATCATAATTTTTTTTTCGCCGTAAAGGGTTCTTGGCTCGTCCCTTAAGAATTTTAGTTAGTTTTTCAATAGCTAGTTGAAAGAGACGATCTCAAGAGTTAGTCTCGACGAGCTAGTTGCAATGAGAGAGTCTCAGTAAGTTAGGCTGCTGTGGGGCTTAAACTCAGGAGAGTTCAAAGCAACTCTTAAGTCGTTTAGGTAGATACTCTGAAAATATTATCGGCCTGTTGGAGAAAGTAATTGTTTCACAGATTTTGGTGTAGTTTAAACTCATCATGTGGAGGGAAAAGCAGGAGATAAACTTGAGGCGAAACGTAGAAATTTGTTGGTAGTCGCAGTTGAGGCTACGATTAATTGAAGTCTGAGATTGTTTTCTCCTTTTGTTAATATTGTGCGGACGCAGTGGCTGAAAGTTGGGTTGCTTGATAGCCAAACGTTTGTAACCGTGCGATGTCTCATTAAGTTGAAGATTTTTCTCTGGTTTGTGTAAGAGAAGAGAATGTCTCACGTGAAGTCATTATTTGTTTTTGTGAGGTCGATTACAGCACGCACTAAGGGAATAGTGGCATTGTTTCGGTGAATTGTGGTTGTGGAATAGACAACAAGCACTTAGGAACAGTACCTTTGCGATTTTGTGTTAGAGTGTATTTTTTGACTTTAACGTGAGAGTCGTTTATTATAATAAATATTGGCAATTAATGTGGTGATGAAAGCCAATCGGAAGTTGTCGGAGATCTGCATACGCGATCTCGATGTAGTAGCTTCTCCCAAGGTCCCTGAAAGACAAAGCAATAACCATCTTTTCGAGGGCACGCTAATATATATATATATATATATATATATATATATATATATATATATATATATATATATATACATGTGTGGAATAGTTTAAAAGTGGCAGTCGCCATAAGGATTTTGTTTCATTTTTGCTATTATTACGTTTCCACTTAGTGTCCAGTGGCACTATCTTCACAAACGTCACAAATATTTTTGGCTACCTCCGCTGCTGTCACCCCTCTATTGAACTCAAGCAAAAGAATACATCGGAAATGTCCTATTTCTCTACTTGGCATTTCATTTTCTAGCGTCCACATCTCCACTCATTGTCCCCAAATGACAAAATGACAAACTGGAATAGCAACACTGAATTACAGCAAAAATTGACACTCGATAAATGAACACATAGCAACTTGAATACCAACATACAAAAGACAAAAACCACGAACATACTTATAAACCTAAAACCATAAAGTCGTGAGTGGTAGAAGAAAAGTTATCTGTAAACAAACCTATTGTTTTCACAGTCGTTGGTTTTCACAAAACATTTCTAATGCTTCGAATCAGAGCGTGTAGGTATTTTTTGGACGACGAATTTTCTGCACCTTAGAGAGCGATAAATGCATGCGAGTTTTCATTCCAGTCTTAACCGATTTTCTGAATTGTCTCGTCTTAACACCTCCATTTTTGTGGCTGGCTTCAGAAGAGTACAAACAGTCTCGTAGATTCGGCTAAGTAGTCTAGGCTCTAGTTTCGTACCAAAATCTGACAAGAAAACTAAAAAAAAAGGAATTCATCGAGAATAAATTTGGGCACTGGGAAAATGTTGAAATGGACAAACTACTGTTGCTGAAGTGTACTTCGTATCAAGCATAAACATTATCGTTAGCTTAAAAATGTCTTCTGCTTAAAAGTACTTACAGCTGAGGCTTCTCTTTAAACTTCGTTCCGTCGTCGTTTCATCAGTTTGCCAATTGGTAGTAAATTACGGTTTCTTTTTTAAAAAATGTAATCAAAATGTAATAGAAATCCTTACCTTAAAATTGCTGTACTTCTTCAGTATGGTTTACTGACGTATTGCAAGAGCTGGACAAATAAAGTAGGTCTGGTGTTAGCTGCCAAATTCGGGTACTGAGCCGGTGTCACAGAGTTCGTGTCAGCCGGAAAAGCAGCTGTCTTCTTTCACTTCGTCCCACTGATGTTTTCCTATCCTCGAAGTTATTCAATATGTACTTACAGAAAGGTGTGCAGGTACCCTACGAGAAATTTGGAAACTACACTCCTGGAAATTGAAATAAGAACACCGTGAATTCATTGTCCCAGGAAGGGGAAACTTTATTGACACATTCCTGGGGTCAGATACATCACAAGATCACACTGACAGAACCACAGGCACATAGACACAGGCAACAGAGCATGCACAATGTCGGCACTAGTACAGTGTATATCCACCTTTCGCAGCAATGCAGGCTGCTATTCTCCCATGGAGACGATCGTTGAGATGCTGGATGTAGTCCTGTGGAACGGCTTGCCATGCCATTTCCACCTGGCGCCTCAGTTGGACCAGCGTTCGTGCTGGACGTGCAGACCGCGTGAGACGACGCTTCATCCAGTCCCAAACATGCTCAATGGGGGACAGATCCGGAGATCTTGCTGGCCAGGGTAGTTGACTTACACCTTCTAGAGCACGTTGGGTGGCACGGGATACATGCGGACGTGCATTGTCCTGTTGGAACAGCAAGTTCCCTTGCCGGTCTAGGAATGGTAGAACGATGGGTTCGATGACGGTTTGGACGTACCGTGCACTATTCAGTGCCCCCTCGACGATCACCAGTGGTGTACGGCCAGTGTAGGAGATCGCTCCCCACACCATGATGCCGGGTGTTGGCCCTGTGTGCCTCGGTCGTATGCAGTCCTGATTGTGGCGCTCACCTGCACGGCGCCAAACACGCATACGACCATCATTGGCACCAAGGCAGAAGCGACTCTCATCGCTGAAGACGACACGTCTCCATTCGTCCCTCCATTCACGCCTGTCGCGACACCACTGGAGGCGGGCTGCACGATGTTGGGGCGTGAGCGGAAGACGGCCTAACGGTGTGCGGGACCGTAGCCCAGCTTCATGGAGACGGTTGCGAATGGTCCTCGCCGATACCCCAGGAGCAACAGTGTCCCTAATTTGCTGGGAAGTGGCGGTGCGGTCCCCTACGGCACTGCGTAGGATCCTACGGTCTTGGCGTGCATCCGTGCGTCGCTGCGGTCCGGTCCCAGGTCGACGGGCACTGGCGACAACATCGATTTACTGTGGAGACCTCACGCCCCACGTGTTGAGCAATTCGGCGGTACGTCCACCCGGCCTCGCGCATGCCCACTATACGCCCTCGCTCAAAGTCCGTCAACTGCACATACGGTTCACGTCCACGCTGTCGCGGCATGCTACCAGTGTTAAAGATTGCGATGGAGCTCCGTATGCCACGGCAAACTGGCTGACACTGACGGCGGCGGTGCACAAATGCTGCGCAGCTAGCGCCATTCGACGGCCAACACCGCGGTTCCTGGTGTGTCCGCTGTGCCGTGCGTGTGATCATTGCTTGTACAGCCCTCTCGCAGTGTCCGGAGCAAATATGGTGGATCTGACACACCGGTGTCAATGTGTTCTTTTTTCCATTTCCAGGAGTGTATATTAAAAGTGAAGGAGAATAAATAAGTATTTAAAGTTCGCCTATGACATACTTATTCCGTCACACACAGCAAGTGACAGAAGAGCAGCTGAACGTAATGGATAGTATCCTGAAAAACAATTTTGAGACCAGAAACAACAGAAGTGAAAAAAAGGTAATTTAGTTGTATAAAATTAGGCTATGCTAAGGGAAATGAGACACTAAAATACCAGGTAAGGTTTGTTATTTGGACAGCAAAATACAAAGAATGGATAAAAATATGGAATATCACAAACACAAGACATTACCATGCCTATCACGGTGCAGGAATACCGTTACAATCTGCTCTGTATCGTTTTCAAGGGAATCTTATACCACTCTTGCTGCAAAACAGTGGCATGTTTAGATAACAATGATGGAGGTGGACAGCGATCATGCACCCTTCTATCCAAAGTAGACAACAAGGGCTCAATAGTATTGAGATCTGGTGGCAGCGGTGGTCACGGACGATGCGAGCCCTCATCCTGGTGCTCACGAAACCGGTCCTGGAGGATGTGAGCTGTGTGAACTGTGGCCATCTTGGGGCACAGCTTCACCATTAGGGGACAAAAAGTGTACCATTAGATGGAGCTCATCAGCCAAAATGTTCAAGCTATCCTTGACAGTTGTAAGAGGTCCATGACTATGGAATTTATTGTTAGCGCACTCGAGCAGATGTAATTTCGATGGATTGCTCACGCGCTGCCTGCGGTATGTAAGCTACAATTGAATCGCAAACCAGGAAGCAGTATGGGCTGCAGTAGGAGCTGTGTTAGCAGTAAGAGTAGTAGCTGGCAGTCGGGCGGTTGGGCCGGTCGTGGACAGAGATGTAGTATAAGGTAAAAGCAGCTGCGCGCATTTGTAATTTGTAACAACTGATTTTGTGCTATTGTTATATCAAGTCCCATGTAAACGTTTTTAAAAATCTTATAATAATAATCTTTCTTATAAAGATAACTTTTGTCAATTATTCATCTGAATTTAAAGATTTTACTAATTTCTCCTATCCATGGTCATTCCTATTATCGTAAAGAAAAAGCAGTTGTTTCTTTTTATACATAACAAATCTAATGGCCAGCATTGCACTGGGCTGTGCCAGAAAATTTTTTTATAGGAGCAGATATATAGATAGCATTATCCATCGACTTCATTGAGGTAATAATTTTTATTTTGTTCAGAATGACTTTTCAGGGCCATGACGCAGCATTGCTGACGCCCAGATTTATCACTTTAGGTCCACAGTCAGTAATTTATTATTATTGGGTTCTAGATGAGTCACAATTTTCATTGGGAGGTTAGTCACATATTATTATTCCGATGTTACGGAAGTAAACTGTTGAGAGGTTACACAGTAACGCGACCCTACAGAGTAACCATGGAACCTATGGAGTACCACGATATGGCTGTTCAAATCATGGCCAAACTCCCCACATGCTTCACTATTGGGACGTAAACTCGGTCCGAAATTGCAAACCGTATGAGACGAGACTCACCAGCCCAAATGTCTTTCTTCCATTGCCCCGCAGTCCAGGTTGTAATAGCTTCGGCTCCACGTTTTCCTGTTATCGGCGTTTGCATCACTGATATGTGGTTTTGGAATTCCAGCTCACCCTGCAGTTCGCTGCTTATGGAGCTCCCTTCGTGTGGTTTTGGTGCTGACAGGTTTCACGAGTGCGACATTCAGTTTTGCAGTGTTCTTTACAGCTGTCATCATCTTGGTTTTCGTTACAATCATCTTCAATAACTGTCCGTCATGATCACTCATCATACCCTTTCGTCGGCGTTCTGACTTAGTGGATGATGTTTTTACGTATTCCCTATATGTGATGGAAATATTCGATACGTTGCCTCATGTAGCACCAAACACTCCGATTACTTTTTACCTTGGTTTGTGAAGGAGCCACTATACGAACACCAACAATATTTCCACGTTCAGATTCACTTAGCTCCGACATAATGCACTTATAATTACGCTATTATGGGAACGACTGGCACTTGCAACGTATTGTAGGCTGACCAGATGTTGCGGTTTTCAAGTAAAGGTGCCAGTGTCCCGGGAAAATCATTCGGGTCCCAACTTTTAATCGAGAAACAAATTGCATGCAATAATATTTCTCACTTAGTTAAATATTTGTTAGCAAACAAGTTTCAAAGAAATAGAAGGCTATAGAAATATATATTTTCACAGTAGCGATTATAGGCCTACCACATTTGGCTTAACTCGTCTTATGCCTAAAGAAAGAGTACGGGATGTTTTGAAAAGAAAAGCAGATACTACTTACCACAACCTTTCACTTGCCGATCTTCCACATTGTGGGCCTTGAGAGAACTAATACCAAACTCAAATGAGGTATAAAGGAGCATCACTTAAACTATGTCACCTAATGAGACTGCAGCCATATTGAAGTTATTATTGTGTAAAATGCTCAGCGATGCGGCATGTCTTCGGAGTGGTTATTGAATATTGTTTGGCATGTACACACGCTTGCCCTAAGAATTTGCAGACAACCGCAATCTTAAATTTTAGTATGAAATGTACGGTTTGTATCTGATTAGTTATTAGTTTTTAGGATTAACAAATTGTACTTAAGTAACTAGTAAGTGACTACACATTACATATCATATATGCAGGCTAGTTTTTTTTCTCTTTGAAATCTGTTCAGCCTAAACGCATCGAGGACATTGCACAGGTACAGTTCGTGTAAAGCACAACAGCGCAACCTGCAGACTTGTCTAGGATCTGCATTTATGTCAAAGCGTGAATTTCTCTCTGTATTTCTGTATCATTGTTCAACGTCTGTAACTGATGATGGCAGAAGTAGGGAAGATACAGCATACAGAGTGACAATAGCAAGGAAAACATTCTTTTAAAGAGAGTTTTTGTTAAATCGTGCATAAATTTAAATGCTAGGAATATTTTTATGAAGGTATTACCCACGAGTGTCCGCTCGTAGCGGAGAGAAAAGTGAACGTTAAGAATTGTGGACATAAAGAGAATAGAAGGTTTTGGAATGTGCTAACGCAAGAGAATGCTAAAGAGTAGGTGGCTGGATTTAATACTGAAGATGAGGTACTGAACCGAACTGTGGAGAGAATAAAATTATGGCACTGCCTGACTAAAAGAAGGGATCAACCCTTTGGACAAATTGTCTTAAACGCCAAAGAATCGTCATGTTGATAATCGAAAGAAGTGTGGAGGGGGTGGCGGGGGAGAGGGAGTAGGGGGCGGGGGCTAAAATTTGTAGAGTGAAACTAAGTACTGACTGCAGTAGACGCTTGTACGGATGCAGTAGTGTGCAGAGATAAAGAGGCCCCCTTAGGAGAGATTAGCGAGGGAGTTGTACCAACAAACTCCGCACTTTGTCCAAAACGGAGCTCGAATGCGGAACACATAGACTATTTTGCGGAGAGACATTGCTGCGGAGTCTGGGAATCTGGCTGAGATAAAAAGCCTTTAGCAGGTAGTGTACAGGCATATTAAGAATTTGCTTTCTGTCTAGCAGTGTTTCACGGTGTGCCTTAGTGTACGATACGTATTAGCAGGAATTACTTTTAATATATGTTGAAATGTTGAAAAAATGCGGCCAGTCATTTTTTATGATTTGCTACTCTCTCTCTCTCTCTCTCTCTCTCTCTCTCTCTCTCTCTCCATCCCCCCCCCCCCCCCCGCCCCTCTCTCCCCACATCCTTGTGACATTCTCTCTCTTTCTACCAGTTTCAGGCTCATTTGCTCATCTTCAGATGTAGGTTGTATCTGTATATTTATAAGGAGATCATCAACTTTGAATAAATTATGTCTCATTATATCGACTGTTACGTAGTTCTAACATGCAACATGGATAAAATAATGTTTGATACACCTACACTTACATCTACACCTAGATCATTACTCCGCGAACCGCCTTCAAGCTATTTCTCTCCCGTTCCACTATCCAACGGCGCGCGGGAAAAAAGAGCACTTAAATCTTTCTGTGCGAGCTCTAATTTCCCTTGTTTTATCATGATGATCATTTCTCCCTATGTAGGAAGGTGCCAACAGAATATTTTCTCAATCGGAGGAGAATGTTGGTGATTCCAATTGCAATAGAAGATCTTGCTGCAACGAGAAACTCCTTTAGATTTGATGGTTGCCACCCCAATTCATGTATCATGTCGGTCGCAGTCTCTCCCCTAAATCACTATAATACAAAACGAGCTGTCCTTTTTTGAACTTTTTCTATGTCCTCCGCTTGTCCCATCTGATGAGGATCCCACACCGCACAGAGTATTCCAGAAGAGAGCAGACAAGCGTGGCGTAAGCAGTCTCTTTAGTAGACCTGTTGCACTTTCTGGGTGTTCTGCCAATAAATCGCAGTCTTTGGTTTGCTTTACTCACAACATTATCTATCTGATCGTTCCAATTTAAGTTATTAGTGATTCTAATCCCTAAGCATGTGTTCTCGCTTCCCACGCCCGGGTTCCCGGGTTCGATTCCCGGCGGGGTCAGGATTTTCTCTGCCTCGTGATGACTGGGTGTTGTGTGATGTTCTTAGGTTAGTTAGGTTTAAGTAGTTCTAAGTTCTAGGGGACTGATGACCATAGATGTTAAGTCCCATAGTGCTCAGAGCCATTTGAACCCTAAGCATGTGGTTGAATTTGCAACCTGTACATTTGTGTGATTTACGTTTTCTATGTTAAAAAAGATGCATTTGTGAGAGGCCGAATGAATGGATGTAGTTGCATGGCCCTTGCCTACATTTTCGCTCTAACGATTATATATTCGATGTCCAACAATGCAGATTTTGACTCTAAGAATCTCTCAAAATGAATGCCACTATGATTACCTAGAAAGGGCATCATACCACATTTTTGGGCGGCTCTTCACCATCACCAAGAATATTAACAGCCCAGAAAAGGCCTACCGGGCAGAGTTGCGTTGGCGTTCCACCCTCCATTCAGCTGTCTCTGAATTCCATGTCTGCCATCCCTGTACGTAAGTTCTAAGGCTTAACTTACAGGCTCTGAGAAATTAAGTTGCGTAATTAAGTGTGTGTTGATTTGCATGTACACATCTGCAGTTGTGGTACACACCGAAATCCTGGCGCCGCACTACCGTAGCACGTTGCCACAGGTGTACACATTCCGGCCTTAAGCTGCCCATGCTAGCCTGTTAGCCTGTCAGGCAAGCTGCCACACGTTACCAGCAGAATGGGCAGACTACTCTACTCCCATCTAAGCGAAGCTGTGGCCAACCCAAGCAGGCTAAAGGAATCTAGCTTGCTTCTTTGCTTCCTTGCCCGTCTTCCCAATGTGCTACGCTACGTTGCAGTTTATACTGTACGCTTTAAATGTAGGGTTACGAGTAGGATTCGAAAGTTGATGAAAAATTATTTTTAGGTAAATGGAAATTTTCGACCGTTCATCACCAAAGGAAATGCGTTCGAATGTGGTGTAGATTTAAGAGGAATCAGCCCTTTCATTTACAGATCTTAAGAAATGGGTACTATAATTCTCTCGAAAGATGGAACAAAACCGCAACCTCAGTAGAAATGGGTATAGGAAGTGCACAATATTGTATTGGGTGGTGAGCGATTAAAAGTGCACGACAGAACTGACGCCATAGGCATGTTAGAGGAAAGAGTACAGTACACTTCACATGAAGATTTAACTGTGAGAAAGTACCGCGCAAGGTGAGCTCTATACACCTGTAATGTCGACGAGATGCAAATGCGAAAGCATATTCCTCAGCAATGCTGTGGGCGTTTAAAAAAAAGAATGAAACTCTTTTTGTGCACCGATTCATACTGTGAATGAGATACAGTATAAGTCTACCACTTCACATCAAAACAAAACAATAATTGAATGCTCTTTGTGAGGGCCATGGGCCGTATATTAAAAAGTACCAAGTACACTTCATCGGACGGAAAACTTATGATTTACGTTTTCTGAAATGGAGACGGAATATTCGTACTGATATTCTTGCGCAAGGTAGAAAGGCGAAAGCTCCGCAATAGTCCTGGGTCAAGTGGATGAAAAACGTATTTTACTTGATAATAAAATGTGCTTTGGCAACGAGACAACTGAGAGAGGTCAGGATGTTACGTATGAATTCCTGGGGCTTCTACTCTGTTAAGTAGATTTTGATACGCTTTGACTCCTCTCTGTTTGATTATATCTAAATAAATTTGTAGATAGAAAACTTTTGTATGAAGACAATAAGATAAAGCTGCGCAGGTTTATACTCAGTCACTTTTCATGCGCTCGTTACGCGAAAGGAGTAGGACAGCAAATAGCTGAACTGGGCTCGAAGTACCCTCTACATGCACTGTACACTGGCTTGTAGAGTGTATAGGCAGACGTAGATGTAACTGTAGGGTGCAATGAAGGGGCAACGGCAGGTATAGAGGGGTATGTGCTCACTGCTGAATCATCGGAAAACACGAACTGACCTAAAAGTAAACCACTTCAAATGTGAGTGTACTTATTTGCCGCTGTTACACCATTAAGTTTACATCTTACCCTCGCAAAGTTAAGATCACCGTCGGTTGCTTTCCTAGTCCTTAGTTTGGTGCTCATCCATTAACTAAAATGTTAGTGAAATTCGAAATAGATGAACTAAAATCTCGATGAGAAGAGAAATGCCGAAATTGCTGGTGTCTCATAACGTCTTAGTTCCAAATAGAAAAAAACACTACACTATTCTTGCTAGCCATGAATGCTTGCGTAAGGCACGTGTGTAGCACTCGTTTGTTCAGTCATATCTGTTCTTCCTGCGCTTAGTTAGGCTACATATGACTGGATACGGGACGTGATTTTCACAGAGACTGATTTCTTCACCGGCCTCTTAGTCAATGGTATCATCTCCTCACACGTCAAATCCCTACAATCATTCTCTAACTACAAACCAGATCTGATATGTCCATCATCTTGGCAGTGACTATAAAGAAAAACTCCTCCCGAACAGGCTATGAAGGCCCAACGGTATCGACCGGCCGCCGTGTTATCCTCAGCCCATAAGCGCCACTGGATGCGGATAGCCGTCGATGGTGGCCGAGCGGCTCTAGGCGCTCCCGTCCCATAGTACTCAGAGCCATTTGAATCTTTTTTTTTTTTTATGCGGATATGGAGGGGTATGTGGTTAGCACACCGCTCTCCCGGCCGTATGTCAGTTCCTGAGATCGGAGCCGCTGCTCCTGAATCAAGTAGCTCCTCAGTTTGCCTCACAAGGGCTGAATGCACCACGCTTCCCAATAGCGCCCGGCAGACCGGGCGGTCACCCATCCAAGTGCTAGCCCAGCCCGACAGCGCTTAACTTCGGTGATCCGACGGGAACCGGTCTTTCCAGTGCGGCAAGGCCGTTGGTGGCACTGACTGTGCATAATACAAAATCTTTCTTACTATGCGGTAACCTGCTTCTTTTCCAAAAGAAATCTGCATGCAAGAGAAGATTAAAGCTTTAGCAGTCATCAACGGCCAGACGCTGTTGCCGAGCGGTTTTAGGTGCTTCAGTGTGGAACCTCGCTGCTGCTACAGTCGCAGGTTCGAATCCTGCCTAGGGCGTGGATGTGTGTGATATCCTTAGGTTAATTAGGTTGAAGTAGTTCTAAGTCTAGGGGACTGATGACCTCAGATTGTAAGTCCCATAGTGCTTACGGCCATTTGAACCATTTGAGTTATCAACGACGCAGTCTCCCTTTCTGTGTGCATCAACTGTCAGCATCTACTGTTTGCCCATGGAAATGTGTGCGAAAGTTTTCTAAATAATTGCGAATCTTGTAACTGAGATTGAACGTGGATGCCAGCACGATATTCAAGTAGTCTAGTGTGGGAAACCGCCTAAATACCACATTCAGGCTGGCCAGCATGCCGGACCTAGTCGTTAATCCGCTGGGGGAGTCGATCCAAGGACCACGCTTCCCCGAATCCTGGTAGCGACGAGATAACGTAAGAGTTTATCCAGGCGAGTGTATTGTTATTACTATCATTATTATTAATACTGTTGTTTTTAATGTTATTTATCATTATTTATAATATTATTGTAAAATGGTCATTTACTTTGAGAAATGTGTAGTTAGAGCATCTGTTATTATTATTATTATTATTATTATTTTATTATTATTACTCTAATTACTCATGTGCTATGCATATCGGTATGCAAGCGACATAGAACTGGGACCTTCCGGTGCTCATACCTCGGAGTCTGTTGATGTTAGAAAGATAGGCACAACTGATTTGGATAGCCCTTGAGCAAGGGACAATTTGTATACCCAATAGAAGGTTCGTCATAGTGTCACTATCCCACTGTACAGTGTCAAGGTGTGAATATTATACGCTTCCTCTTGCTTAGGCAAATGGAGCACATCGGTTGGTTCTTTTTGCATTTGATGCACTTACGGTGCGTTCGATTGAACTTACGGAGGCACCACAATTCCTCGGCAAACCAAAAAAAGGCTTTTTTGCTATATTTTCGCCTTCACCAGCAGACCCAAACCCAGCTGCGGAAAAGACTGTGCACAGCAAACGTATGTAATTTTTACGATGTATTCCTATCTCGAGCAGCCTTGAAAATTTTCTTTATATCTTTAGCCGTTTCCGGAATACACCCCACTCGTACGCGCCCAATACGCACCAAAAATCCGATGAGAGGTGAAAACGTAGTTTATAAAGTATGATGCAAAGTGTCTCCATTATCTTCAGAAGGATTCTGGGAAGGCCACATTGTAGTGCTGAAGCACATGCAAAATTTTGTGTACATAAAATCCGGTCTGACATGTAAAATTGGTTCTGCGTTACTTCACTTTCACACAAGTAAACTATATAAATTTTGATTACCAGCACATTTCTTTTCATATGTTTTACACGCGCTGCTAAAGCAAGGGAAAGAAGGGAACCAGAGAAAAAATGCTCCTATAGCAGCACAAAAATTGCGAAAACGCTCCTGTTTATTTAAAAGACTTTGACGGAAAAGTGGGATACCAACTGCCTCATTCTACCTTCCGCAGCACCTTCAAAAACTTTCCCAAAAATTATGGCTTGCGGACATATTCGCGCTTTTTTTAATGCTGAGAGACATAAAGACCGTGGCAGAGGCAAAGATATGGAAAAGTTTTGAATACTGGGAGATAGTAAACAGCGGTTGTGTTATAGAAAGAGCGAAAGAAACAATGACAGTGTGAAAGAAAGAGAGGGACACAACAGTATTGGAACATAGCTGTCAGTGATAGAACAGTGCTAGGACAGGAAGGAAAGTGCCAGTGAGAGAGGAATAAACAGAAGGAGAAAGTGGAAGACGGTCAGAGCCAGTGACAATGAGACAGAGTACATGACAGTGAGAACGAGAAAGAGGGAGGTAGTGACAGTGAGAAGGGACAGTAGCTGTAGGAGGGAAGGAATTAGATATTAGCAGTAAGAGAGAGGAAGAGGGAGACAGTGACAGTGGGGCCAGACTATAGTACTAGGACAGAAAGAAGGGGACTGTGTCTTTGACATAGGGGACACTGACAGAGAGACACATAGAGATAATGATATTGGGCTGGGCTGGATGAGTGCGTAAGTAAGGGCAATTGCGAGTGGGCGGGTATGAGCGGATTACAGAAATGGACTGAGTTACAGTTAGGGGAGATTGTGGGAGTTTGAGGTGAGCTGTATTTTAAAAAAGAACGCGAATATGTTCGCATGCCAAAAGTTTTGCGATAATTTTTGAAGAGTCTGAGGACGGTAGAATGAGGCAACTGATATCTCACTTTTCAGTCAATCTTACAGGAACTTACTCGCCTCTTTCGTGCACCTGTAGAAGCATTTTTCCGCTGGTTGTAATATTAACTAAGTAATAATTTCTGGTTGGATGTAACAGAATGTCTGAACGTCGTCATCGTGTCAAATAAAATGAATGCATAAATAAATTAAATTTCCTCTATAACTATTTGGCAAGAGTTTCCAGTTGCGTAGGTACCTAGGTACCATTACGGTGACAGTGCTGGACTGGTGTCCAATCCTCGTTGCACCGTTCATGAAGGGTAAGTGTCGGTTGCCATCCCAGTCGTGATAGGTCGCCAGTAATGACGGCATCACGTTGCTCTGCCGCCATGCGTGTCCTAATACGTATTCGAACTGTCGATTTCCCCGTTGATACCTCACGAAACAGATTGCACCAATGTACTAAACATCTAACATCTCTTGTGTTGAGCGTATCTGACATTATTTCCTTGAGTGTCGTAGGGAGCACAGGATACATTAGTGTTCAACTGCAAGCAAAGACATTCCGTTTAGTATTTTGCTTCTAAAGTTACGCAATCGTCATCTTCTAAAAGCCATTCCATGTCGGTGCATACGATATTCTCTGTTTTGTGGAGCTCTTTTCATTTCTCTATTAACTTTGACATTTTATTTCCTCGAGACAATACAGAGTAATTTTTGATCTTGTCCCTCCCCCTCCTCCACAGTCCAAAAAATTTCTTACCTAAAACATTTCCTTTAAAAGTATATGTATTGACACTGTTGTGTCGTAAGAATCCCTAACATTTTTCTTTTGTTCTTGACTATAGTGGCCATGATGCATCTTCCTCCTTTTCTTAAATTTCTTCATTGCATTTCTTATCTGTACAGCTAATCTACTTTTTTTCCCGAGCTACACCTCCAAAGCGCCTGTCGTTACCAACGTAGGGCTTTCACGGCCATATGATGAAACAACTCCCTTGAGTGGTTTCGTAAATTGTTTATGTCTTTTCATACCGTGACTTTTCTCTAGCAGTTGTCTTAGATCTCAAGGAATGCGTTTCGTTCCTGAATTCCTTGTCCCATTTATGTACAGCATCTTTTGGCTATTATGATTAAAGAGTCCGTAATTATTAGATCTCGAACTTTGCTTCCACCGTTTTGCAATAGGTGGCAGTAGCTGCATGTGTTGGTGCAGATGGTAGGTCGTAAATGTCACACATTAAGTTCAGGCATTTGTAAACAAAGCACCATCAAAACTTTTCTCGGTTTCTGATTGCATCACAAAGTTATTCTCCACTGAATATGTCAACTTATGAACCCAGTTTTCGTCCTTTGCGGTTAGTTTTAGTTTCTGGTTTAACATGAGTATATCTGCGGCTGAGGCACATAAAATGCTGGATAAGACCTAGGGGAAGGCACCTGTTGGTGAAAGAACGCGCAGAGAATGGTTTCAATGCTTCAAGGACGCTGATTTTTGACGTCGAATACCAGCAAGGCGGTGGAAGACAGAAGATTTTTGAAGCAACTGAAACCGACGGCAACAATCACAAGAGATCGTTATCGAAAGCAACTGAAGTGTTTGAGGTTAGCAGTGAAAGACAATCGGACACAATACAGCGATATACATGGAAAAGTGATTTTGCTACGTGACAGTGCTTGACCCCAAGTTGTAAAACACGTCAAAATTTGGAAACTTTGAAATGGGAAGCCCTACCCCACCCGTTGTATTCTTCAGACATTGCTCCCTCTGACTACCATCTCTTTCGATCAATGTCACACGGCCTGGCTGGCCAGTACTTCCGGTCATATGAACAAGTGCAAAATTGGATCAATTCATGGACCTCCTCAAAAGACGTCCAGATCTTCCGCCGTGGGCTTCGTATGCTACTCGAAAGACGAGAGAAAGTAGTGGCCAACAACGGCCACTACTCTTGAATGCAAATTTTTCGTAAGGTTTTCACAATAAAGCCTCGAACTTCGAGAGAAAACGGCGGAAGCAAAGTTGTAAACCTAATAGGTGTTATCTGTACGTTGTATTTTTTTTTTGACAATTTTTAAGTAAAGTACTGTTAGTATCTTCAATGATCTGATCCTTACTATTTTTGTTACAGTAGTGTTGTTTTTAAGCTGATTTGTCTTTTTTTTGTAAACTGTTGCAAATCTCATTAATATATTTTGTACACGGGCCAGTTTCAGGGATATTTTTGACGATATCAGGTACATCGTTTTCCACTATCGTGCGGGCTCCGTCAGTCGGTTGAATCTCTCAGATCTGTACAGAGGCCGGGTCCCTTTGTGTGTGGCGTATATCGACGGATTTTCGTGGTTTGGCCGCGAACCAAGGACTACGTTGCATGCTTGACAGACAAGAGACCACAAGCGACGGATTTCAGTACTTGAAACTGTCTCTCGCAAAAAGTACGTTGTACAGTTCATCGTTTTCAGACATTGTTTCACTGTAGAACATTTTTGGAATTTGAAACTAATGGACAGGAATTTAGTATGGACTTCCTTTTTCCTGGTCTTTATCCCGCGTATTTTCACGGGGGCGCGAGATTGATTTAGACTTAGCAGTTTAGCAGTGTAGGGTTACAAGATGCCCTTCTTGTCGATACCTTCCCCACCCCTACCCCCTATCCCAAATCTGTTTGCGTTTAGTGATAACGAAGTGAAAGTATGACAACATTTTGGAAATGTTTGCGGATCGCCTATCTGAGGCGCCTGTGGGTACCAGCCAGGTATTCATCTAGTCGGATGTTGGAAACCGCCTAAAAACCAAACCAAGGCTGACCAACACACCAGCCGACAGGTCCTTCCCGTTAACGCACGAGCGCATTCAATCCACGGACGGCTATGTATTCATATATTTCTCGAAAGAAAAATCACACAAAATGAATAAAAAATTACCAAAATTCAACATTCTAGACATAAAGATCCGATTCAGAATCGTGAGCATTGCTGTGAGATTATTGAAGATTCGATATGCTAGGAAGACGGCATCTCTAAATTACAGAAATTGGTAATAATTGCAAATACTTGTAAAGTAATGGACGTAAAAAGTTATGGGTAACACAGCAATGAATAAAGTACATTATACAATTCCTTCTCCTCTATTTTTCGCTTATTTTAGAACCCCACATCCTTCTGCGCTCTTTTCTGAAACTCAATTTCAAAATTTGTGCCTTAGATTTTATTACATTTAAGTCCATAAGTGAAATACCGTCTAGATATGTTTCAGCCATTTCTTTGGACACCCTGGTTTTCCGGTGAGGTCACTGGTCTTCTCCTTCGTTATACACTACTGGCCATTAAAATTGCTACACCAAGAAGAAATGCAGATGATAAACGGGTTTTCATTGGACAAATATATTATACTAGAACTGACATGTGATTACATTTTCACGCAATTTGGATACATAGATCGTAAGAAATCAATACCCAGAACAACCACCTCTGGCCGCAATAACGGCTTTGATACGCTTGGGCATTGAGTCAAACAGAGCTTGGATGGCGTGTACAGGTACAGCTGCCCATGCAGCTTCAACATGATACCACAGTTCATCACGAGTAGTGACTGGCGTACTGCGACGAGCCACTTGCTCGGCCACCATTGACCAGACGTTTTCAACTGTTGAGAGATCTGGAGAATGTGCTGGCCAGGGCAGCAGTCGAACATTATCCGTATCCAGAAAGGCTCTTACAGGACCAGCAACAAGCGGTAGTGCATTATCCTGCTGAAATGTAGGGTTTCGCAGGGATCGAACGAAGGGTAGAGCCACGGGTCGTAACACATCTGAAATGTAACGTCCACTGTTCAAAGTGCCGTCAATGTGAACAAGAGGTTACCGAGACTGTAACCAATGGCACCCCATACCATCACGCTGGGTGATACGCCAGTATGGCGATGACGAATACACGCTTCCAATGCGCTTTCACCGCGATGTCGCCAAGCACGGATGCGACCATCATGATGCTGTAAACAGAACCTGGATTTATCCGAGAAAATTACGTTTTGCCTTTCGTGCACCCACGTTCGTCGTTGAGTAAACCATCGCAGGCGCTCCCATGCTGCTGCAAACGTCGTCGAACTCTTCGTGCAGATGGTTGTTGTCTTGAAAACGTCCCCATGTGTTGACTCGTGGGTCGAGACGTGGCTGCACGATCCGTTACAGCGATGCAGATAAAATGACTGTCACCTCGACTGCTAGTGATACGAGGCCGTTGGGATCCAGCACGGCGTTTCGTATTACCCTCCTGAACCCACCGATTCCATATTCTGCTAACAGTCATTGGATCTAGACCAACGCGAGCAGCAATGTCGCGATACGATAAACTGCAATCGCGATAGGCTACAATCCGACCTTTATCAAAGTCAGAAACGTGATGGTACGCATTTCTCCTCCTTACACGAGGCATCACAACAATGTTTCACCAGGCAACGCCGGTCAACTGCTGTTTGTGTATGAGAAATCGGTTGGAACTTTCCTCATGTCAGCACGTTGTAGGTGTCGCCACTGGCGCCAACCTTGTGTGAATGCTCTGAAAAGCTAATCATTTGCATATCACAGCATCTTCTTTCTGTCGGTTAAATTTCGCGTCTGTAGCACGTCATCTTCATGGTGTAGCAATTATAATGGCCAGTAGTGTACTTATAGCAACTAAAACTTAATGTCAGCTGAAAACTTCATTACAGATCATGGACTTCGGTTGATTGGTTTGTTTGGAGACGAAAGGGACCCAACTGCAGAGTCATCTTTCTCCTTGTCGTCATGCAAACAAGTCTCGGATTAAAACCACTCCGCCGGCCGGTGTGGCCGTGCGGTTCTAGGCGCTACAGTCTGGAACCGCGTAACCGCTACGGTCGCAGGTTCAAATCCTGCCTCGGGCATGGATGTGTGTGATGTGCTTAGGTTAGTTAGGTTTAAGTAGTTCTATGTTCTAGGGGACTGATGACCACAGGTGTTAACTCCCATAGCGCTCAGAGCCATTTGAACCATTAAAACCACTCCAAAGAGGAAACGGGGAAAGTAAAAAGGCGTAAAAATAACTGGGAAACACACTGACAGAGAAAACGGAAGAAGCCAACCAAGAGGGTAAAACGAGTACTAACAGGGAAAAAAAAAACAGTTGAAGATATTAAACCAGTATAGAAGACGGCTTTGGCTGGGTGGTCGCAAGAATTTAAAAAAGGATGAGCCAGCCAATCTGCAATACACTAAAATCTCCAGCCTAAAAAGACAAGGCCAGAGAAATACAAATGGGGAAAAGACGAACACCAAAGTTAACAAATAGCAAAGAAAGAGCAAGGAAGTCTTACAATGGAGGAAGGGTGAAGGCTTAGGAGAGGAAGCCAGACGCCCACCCTAAGACTGAGTGATAACGCCCCCCCCCCCCCTCTCGAATAAAACGTAAAACTAGATCAACAGTAGAAACATTGTCTCCTAACACCGTAAGCAGCGTGATGGGAAGGTTAAAAGTCCACCTCAGGGCGGCTAAAACTGGGCGGTCCAATAAGATGTGGACCACTGTCGAGTGGGAGCCACAGCGACACTGAGGTGGATCCTCGCGACGCAGGAGGTGACCATGAGTCAGCCAACTGTGGCTCCCTGAACGTGGCCCGTCTCAGAAATTACTTCATGTGTGCCCAGTAGTAGAACACCAGAGTAGGGATTCAGGGAATTTCAGGGAACGGCCTGAAGATTGTGGCTGCACTAACAGGAGGGACATGTGGGGTATGCAGAATCCGCCACAAATGTGGCCTGTCGCTATAATCCGCTAGCGTGTGGCAGTTTGCTGTTTTCTTAGTGCAGGATATTGGAAGCGCAGTGCAGATCCTCGTTAGTACCATTAGTGCCTCAAGGTGTTAGCTTTTAGACACTATTCAGCATTATACAACAACAGACCTAGAGCAAGGAGACAGCATCCGTGTTTAAAACGTCATTTTTTCCATTATACAGGGTATTCTAAAATCATTACAACTTTGTTCATATACGAGGGGCGTTCGATAAGTGATGCAACAAAAGGTGAGTTTCAGTTAAAAATAAGTGTAATTTGTTGTGGGACGTTGTGAAATGTTCTTGCTTCAGACCAAATAGTTTCATGAAGATCCGATTGGTTACAACGCTATACGTAACCTTCAAAATGGCGCCTGTAACAGAGGTGCGTTCCAAGTAGAGAGCAGTCATTGAGTTTCTTTTTGCGGAGAACCAGAGCATCCCAAATATTTATTTTCAGGCGCTTGTAGAACGTCTACTGAGACCTGTCAATGAACAAAAGCACGGTGAGTCGTTGGGCGAGGCGTCTCTCATCATAGTAACACGGTGGCGCGAAACTACTGATCTCCCCCGTGCCATCCGGCCGCACACAGCGTGTTCGTCGCCACATAAAAGCAAATGAACTTTTTCTCCATGACAACGCAAGGCCGCATACAAGTCTGCGCACACGAGAGGAGCTCATCACAAAATTTCATTGGACTGTTCTTCCTCATCCACCTTACAGCCCCGATTTCGCACTTCCGACTTCCATCTGTTAGGCCCAACCCTGTCCACGGGAAGCAGTACGTGGATGATGGGGAGGTTATTGCCGCAGCAAGACGGCTCCGATGTCGACCATTACAGTGCTACTACGCGGGCATACAGACCCTCTCAACAATGTGGCGTAAGGCCGTCACATTGAACGCATATTATGTTGAAAAATAGGGGTTTCTCGCCAAAAAGGTGGGGAATCATATGGTGTATTGGAATCCTGAATGGAACTAACCTGCTGTAAGAAACAAAACTGTGTTGCATTATTTCTTGAACTCCCCTCGTTTATTTCAGAAATGCGGATGGGTAGAAAGCTGATGTTTGTGGTGTAATGTTCACACACACCATAACTTTGTTCTTTTTTTTTTCTTTCAGGTTAGTTTTTGATGGAAATGGCGACCTCCTCACCTTATGATATAGTATGTGGAATGGTTGATAGAGAATAAATCTGACACCCAAGCCCAGTAGAGCGGTCTGACACGAGACAGATGTACACTACTATCCCGTCCCATTCTCAGTTGCGCACGGGATTCAAGAAATACGGATATGTCATGAAGACGACGGTTATTGGTGCCCGAGAACGAGTGACGCAGATATGTAATACGAGGGTAATCCCAAAAGTAAGGTTTCCTATTTTTTTATAAGTATATAAACCTGTCTATTTCTACAATGGCTTACATCAGTTTACAGCTTGAACATTTAGCTATTTTTCGATATAATCACCATTTCTGTCGATGCCTTTTTGTAGACGCTGTGGCAGTTTTTGTATGTCCATGTCATACCAGCTCGCCGCCATCCTGTTCAGAATGTTATGAACCTCTTCCTTCGCCTCGTCGTCGAAGCTGAATCGCTGGGACCACAATTAACGCCGACAGGTACTGTGAGAATCTGAAGAAACACAAACGAGCAATTCAGA